>NW_026592548.1:16600172-16620231 GCF_907164565.1 Psammomys obesus
TCTTCTTCTTCTTCTTCTTCTTCTTCTTCTTCTTCTTCTTCTTCTTCATCTTTCCAAGTGTCCAAGTGCATGGGCAGTTAAATTAGTCTTTAATGTGCTTTCATGAGCTGAAAAGAAAACTAGTCCATCTAGCCAGCATGGAGGCTCATACCTGTACCCCCAGCATTTATGAGGATGAAATCAAGAGGATTGCAAAGTTGATATCTACATAGGTTATATAGTGAGTTTGAGGCCATGTGGTACTGTGTAGTGAGTCTCTCTCTCTCTCTCTCTCTCTCTCTCTATATATATATATATATATATATATACATACATACATACATACATACATACATACATATATTTCAATAAATGGAAGCAAATCAACAAATGGAGGGTTTGAATATTAATAGAGTATCAAGACAGTAACTCATGCATGAGAAGCATTCCATAAATCATGCAAATATTAATTATGGCCTACTCCTGCTGTAGTTAGTCATCATCACCTGGAAAGAAGTACAGTTAGCTCATGTTGGAAAAATCTCAAATATTTGCCATAAGGGTGGATCATATTAAACAAAACATACTTTATAAATTCTCTCCTGGCTTCTGTGGCTCTTCCTCTATGGCCATGTTTCTCAGACTGGGGCAACTTTTGGAGAGAAGGCCGATCCCGGAATGGAGGGGTAGGTGCAGGGTCCAGAAAGAAGACACAGTAAGGCTAAGGACATTTGAAGGGCAGAGTGGGCATCTGGAAAAAAACTGACATCAGCTCAGGTCTTTAGTGAACTTTTCATACTACCCCCCCCCACATCTCTTTTATATAAAATGCACATGTGTTGGAACCCATGGATCTTCGGGAAGCAGTTTCATGATTTTGTTTTCCCCACGAATATAAACACCCATACATACAATGAGGCCCATAGAAGTAAAGACCAACAGACGTTTCCTCTGAGATCTCTGTCAAGTCATCTCTGTCTTCTGATTGTGTGTTCTTGACCTTTGTAGAAAGGAAAATATGCATTATATACTTGTTTGTGTCTGTGACTCAACACAGTGGCTATGCGATACATCCATATTGTGTGTGTTCGAAGCTACTCCCTTTAATTGCTGAGGAATTACAGTGTGTGACTATACCACAACCTGTTTATCTGTTCTCCTACTTGATGACATTTAAATCCTTACAGTTTTGGGTTATTATGAAGAAAGCAGCTATAAACATTCCTATACAAATCTTCTTGCATGCATCTGCTTTCATTTCTACTGGGTAAGTTGCTAGGCAAGGGATGTAGGTAGGTGTATGTTTTACAGTATAAGAATTTTCCAACATTTCCTCATTTTATAGTCTTATCAATATAAAAGAGTTATCTGAAGTTACGTCACATTCTCGTCAACACAGCATTTTTGAAAATGATTATGTGCTCTTGTGTGTGTATGTGGGGGGGTGTTCCTGCAATGCATGTCTGTGCACCGTGTGTCTGTCCAGCACCCATGGAGGCCAGAGTGTGGTACACATTCCGGGGAACTGGAGTTACATCTGGTTATCGGCCACCATGTGCATGCGGGGACTCAAACCCAGGTCCTCTGAAGAGCAGCCATTACTCTTAACCACTGAGCCATCTCTCCAGCCCCCTCGCTCTTGCCGTCAGTTCACTTCCTGGTGAACATATGTTGCTGTTTTTCGAGTTTATTCTCAGGTGCTAGAACACCAATTTATAGAAAGATTTTCCTTTCCTCTTTGACTTGCTTTGAGGTCCTTGTCAACTAGCAGTTGACCAGGTATGCATTTCTGTGTCTGGTTGGCAGCTTCCTCTTCTGTTATATGGACAGATTTGTGTAGTTTTCAGCATTACCAAGATGAAGTTATTATTTTAGTCTCAGGGAATAATTTATGTCATCAGACAAGTAGAATCCTTTAACTTTTTTTTATAAGATTTTTCCCTGCTAGGTTCTATTCTCATATAAATTTTAAAGTGAGCTACAAATGTCTAAAACACCCTTTTGTTGTCAATAAAAATGTGTTTGGCTATGATTTCATTGAATTTCTAGATCAATTTGGGGAGAATTAACATTCTAATAATATTCATCTTAATATAGAGATATCGGAAATGTTGAGAATACTTTTCAAATTTTAAGATAAGACTATTGGATTTCTTCATTCATTTAAATCAAAAGTTTCCTTTAGCAGTAGTTTATACATAATATTGTGATATACGTTTGTTAAGATTTTCTATCTTTTTCTTCTTAATACAGAGTAAGTAGGCTTTTATTTTTGTTTTTATCTTACAAAGCACAGTCAATGATAGAATTGATTGCAAACTTTGACTTAGAAAAACCCAGTGATGTACTAAGGCTGATGAGCCTCTCCTCAGAATGAGACTGAGTTAGATGCATAGTCACTAACATTACAAATCCAGACATGGGAGTGGGACACATCATCTCCTAGGCAGAGAGACCATGTTTGGCTTTGCTGGGCACTTGAGCTCTGTCCAACACCCGCTGTAGGAGGCTCCTATCCATGGGGGAGGAGTCCAGGCCAGGGGTCCAGCTCTTTATGCAAATGAGCCACTGAGGTGCTACATGTGCTTATGACTATGACAGATCCTTTTTTGTTTGTTTGTTTTTTGCTTTATTTTGTTTTGTTTGTCTGCCTGTTTGTTTTTTTGAGACACATTTTCTTGTGTGTAGCCCTGGTTGTCCTGAAACACTCTCTGCAGACCAGGCTGGCCTCAAACTTATAGACTCCATGTCCAGAGTTGTAAAAATTTCAGGAAGTCATTGTATGCAGCTATGCTTTTTAATTTTTTAATGGACTAAGTGCAGTTGGGGTAAGAATGACCCACAACAAGGCGCAATTTAAAGCCCTGGTAACTCCTTATGGAATATTAACTCTGTGTCGCATGTGACAGACATCCTGGGAAACTTTGAAACTCCTGTTTAGAAGAAAAATTAGTATTTTTTTCATTATTTATAACATCAAAATCAAACTCAGACAAGATAAAAACTTAAGAGAAACAGGATATAAACCTCATGGTTCAAAAGGGAAACTGCCTTGTGCAAACAGTGTTGAATTTTTTGTTATTTTACTCTGAGATCCATTTGTACGTGATCTTACACTGCAAAGGGAGACAGAGCAAAGATAGGAGCCAGCAGGGCTGTCCTGACCACGCGGGAACACTGGCAGAAAGTGGACAAGATTATCATTCCTTTAACTCAGGGCTAAGTCTTCTATGTAGGCAAACTCATATAATACCACCAGGCGGAATTTCCTACTAACACTAAACAAGACACATTGAATTTGTGTGGTGAGATGCTTATGCTCTTGAAATGAGTCTCTGGACACAAGAGCTTATTCCAGAAGCAATAGTTGTGATCCACATTTCATTCCCAGGCCTGGTATTGTCGCTTGATACCTTTGTCAAGACATCATTTTTGTAGACCATCCGTTCCATCTGGAGATGGTTATTTAGCTTTTTTAGTTTAGCCTCTGGGCTAGCTTTTCATTACCCAGAGAGAGAGGACATAAATCCATTAGCGGGGATTTAGGAAATTTTGAAGTAATAGCCAGAGTTAAAATTTGGCCACTGTGCTTTCTGAATGTCCATTCTAATTTGTCAGTCTAGCATAGGTGAGTTCAGGGATGATGTCAGCCCCTGCTGTGAAGAGCTTTCCACCATATAAAATCTCTTTGAGGTCAGAAGTGTGCATAGTTCTAAAAGGCCTTTGACCTACCGGGATAATAATATAACTTTAGACTTGAAGTGAAGGATTTTCCCACTTATTAAGACTGAAGAATGTCCCTGGAGCCCAGAGAAAACCTGCTCAAAGAAAGAAACATGGTTGTTGTTCACATCCCCACGGCAGATCTGCCACAGAAAAAGCAGAAGACAAAAGTAAGGAAAAGAAAACAAGAATGCTTCCAACAGACAATTCACACATGTCACAAAAATCCACCCTCCTGTGTCTGAAGTCACACATATGTCTCTGTATTTCTATATTTAGGCTTATCTTTGCAATATCTCTGATTGTGGAAATTATGGAGCTGTTTATTCAAATAGGCATTTGCAGATGATACGTTTCCATTGGCAACGTGTGTCATTTGAAGCCATCCAGACGACATGAACCTTTGCTTGGTCCATTATTTATGTGATTTTGGAGTTGTCAGATTAGAGCCCAAGTCCTAATTTCCTTGTAAACATAATTAGAAATACAAGGCATGAGGCAACCATACGGCAGTTCTAGCTGAGTTAAAACCATCTACATGCTCTCAAACTTTTACTCCTTTCATTTGAATCATTCATGTCTTATATTTAAATATATATTTAATTGCCATCAACAATATACTTTCATATTGTGCTACACTCTCTGGAAAAGATAATGTCACACCTATATTTGTCAAGGTTTTATAAAGAATGCCACATGTCCACTACAGATGGAAGAAAGCCACTCGAGCATTTTCAGAGCTGAATATATATGTTTTATGCTTGAATTTGTACATTAATGAAGGTATCATTAACTGACACTTTCGATAATTCACTGAGTTAACGTAAAGGGAGCTTATCTCTCTCCTTGACTGTTCAGGTTGTGTGAGGTTGACTTTCTTCCAAGTTGGGGTTCATGGACTTTGTTTGTGAGTCTGTAGTGTCATCCTTAGCTCAGGATTGGGAAAGTTACTGTAGTGATTTATATCTGGTTCGTGGACTTGCAAAGACTGATGATGAGTATCAAGTTGGAGGTGCCTGAAAGCCTGGCTAGGAGTTGGCATACATTATTTTGGTTCACATTCTATTTTTTTTTTTTTTTTGGAATCAATCACGTGAACGCATGAAACTACAAGAGGCGGGTGGGAAAGTTGTCCAGCTCTGTGCCTGGGACAACTGGGGCATGTGATTAAAGACAGTGATGCTATCGCTTTGCTATGTCTAAGTGGATAGCACAAACCCTTCAGTGAAAACCCTTGGATGAAACAGAGAGTAGTATATCTATATTTGTGCTCAACCCCATATTTCAGAGAGCTAGGCTTATTTAATTATTCTGTGTCTTGGATGGAATGGTTTTTAAAGTGATACTGTAGTAATAGTGGGCGAAACAACAAACCTGGATTTATAAAGTCTGAAATGTTTGTGCTGCTCTTCTGCTTGTTGCTTGAGTAACCTTAGGGCAATCTCTGGTTGGGCTTTTTCCCTCGTTCGTACTTCAGATAATTGTTAGGTTTTGGATCAAGTAACATCCTGTGACTGACTGGCTTTGTTTTGCCTTGTTGCTTATGATAAATCTATAATTAGGAGAATACTAAATAGACAGTTGGTATGTTATTTCATAATGCAACTGTGACTTTTTCTTTCAACTTTTACAGCTTTATTGATAAATATTCCCCTCTCCCTGTCATATATCAGGGCTTTAAAAGATTTACTCCTTCTAAAGTTCCACAGTGCCGTGCCTGTGTGCGTGTGTGCATGTGTGCGTGTGTGCATGTGTGTGTGTGTGTGTGTGTGTAACAAAGATTAACAAGAATACCTCTTTGACCAATAGCCACTCATTAAATCATTACAGTCTTGGGTTGCCTGGATAAACCGGGTCATGAAGCTTGCTGGCTGCCATTGCCAGGGAGTGAGCGATTGAACTTGGGTTGTTCCAATTCCCAGCTGTCAAATTGCTTCTAGACAATAGATGGGATATTTTTTTTAACATTAAAATGTTGCCTCAAGGTCCTTGCCTTCTTTCTACCCAAAATAATCACTAGGAACCCAAAAGCACAGTCATATTTCTTCTCTTCTCTCTAACTGCATGGTAGCACTCTCTCCATGGATGTATGTCTGCAAATGTGTGTAAATGCATTTAAAATTGCTCACATGTGCTGTGATTTCTATTTCCCTTGAGCATACTGGGTTTTTCAGCCCAAATATTCCCAACAGGGAAATGATTAAATATTGCTTTGGTCAACTTAATTTCTCCAAACTCTATTAATCTTACTCCTGATAGTCCATCAACCTATGTTTTGTGTTAATAAACTTATGTAGGAGACAGTCTTTAAATCCTATTTTTTTTTCTATGGAGTAGCAGAAAATATTTTCTTGTCTATAATAATCACCTATTGACCTTGTAATGTCCTTTTACTACTGGGGACAAAAACAAAAACAACCCAATACAAAGACTTAATCGCCTGTTTCCTTTTGTAGGGTAAGCATCATAATGAAAGGTTTCATCCTTCCCAGTCCTCGGAGACTAGATTTTCCTCAGTGCCCCCTGGGCTCAAGGAGCTCTGGCCAAATACCTGCTTCTGTGCTATGTGTTTTCCTCTGAGAACTTGACAACATGTTACTGACATAGATTCATTCCCACAACACTTATAAGAAGTAATATTGGCCTCATTGTGCTGTGGGAGACCTGGGCCCTGAGAATGCAAACGACAAATTCAATCTCTAAGGGAGAGTGTGCTGTACCCACGGCTCTGCCAAGCCAGGGATTTTGCTGGCAGCTCCATAAGGTGCCTTCAAGGCTACGGATGGACATGAATTTAAAAGGGAGGGGGTAGTTTATCGTTTTCTTAAGGCACAGGGAGATGGGAAAATGTAATAAGAACTTTTACTTAGAAGGTTGAATGATGTACATTGTGAGACTTGCAAATATATCCCACCCAGACCAGTGCCAGGCAGTGAAAAGCATTGAAACTATTAACAAACAGCAAAATAGGAAATGAAAAATATTCATAGGGATTTTGAAAAAAATAGAAATATCTTGGTCTAAATGCTAAGTTTGAAAATGAAACATTCCCAGATTCTTTTAAATACACATCTTTATTATTGATTCTTGCCAGTGAAAACATATTCATATGCTTTCAGTCAAATGCATTCTCTAGGTGTCTATCTCCCCATCAGTCAGATCCTTGGTGAGCCCAGTCATTTGACACTTTCATTCGGACAAGGTGGGCTTGTGTATTAAACAAAAACTGAAATGCGCCTAGTGTGATGAACTGTTACAGTTTTGAAAACATTAGCTTTGGCAAGCTTTGCACTGGGAAGACATTAATAATCTTCTGTAGGTGATATGAAGCAACTTTTAATGATTGATTAATAACTCTCGGATGAAACAGTGATAACAAAGAATGTTTATGTTCGTTGTTGTGTAGGCAGATAGCGAAAATCGTGATTCACATAAAAATTACCGTATAATTAACACAGAAGCACATGCACAAGTTAACTGTGCCTCTGGTCCATAAAGCCAGTGAAAGCTAATGTTTAAGACTTTAATTTTGCCAAGAGAGCAATCTTTTGTTAGAGAAGGGAAAGGAAAATGGGAAAATGACTTTGTCAGGAAATGATACACTTTAAAATTTTTTTCCACAACAAACTCATGCAAATTAGATTTTTAGAATCTCGAGGCTGAAAACAATATGATTCTTCTCTTAGCTGGCAAGGTGGCTCAAATGGTTGAAAGCACTGGCTGCTGTTCCAGAGGACTTGGGTTCAATTCCCTGCATGGAAATAGAAGCTCACAACCATCTGTTCCATGACATTACCTCTTTCTAGTCTCCACAGGCAACAGACACACACTTGGTTCAGAGATATACTTCCAGTCGACATACCCATACACATAAAATATTAAACAAAATAAAGAATCATAGAAGTGAATATAAAGGAACTCTGAAGGGAACACTGTTACAGCTCTTAGTGTTCTTCTCATTCAGGGGACTGTGTTGAATGAGAAGGATCGAGTAGCTTTTCTGTGAACTCTGTGTTCTTTATGGTAAGTACAGTGGAAAGAAATGGTATAGACTTGGGTATCCATACAAAACGTAGGTTGATGAAGCTCCTGCAATGTCAGAGACCAGTAAAACTTCAAGAATGTTTATGAGATTTTTCCAAATCCCCTGGGAAGAAAGAGGATACAGAATCCAGCTGCTGGGATGATGTATAGAATTGTAAACCTTTTAGTAATTGTGTCATTGCCAAATTATATTTTCTCTTTGAGTTACTCAGTAAAGCTTTACACAGTCCAGAGGAGTTCAATATGTAACAATGAAAAAAAAAAAAAAAGGGAATCACACAGTGGCAATATGTGTGGTTTCCATAAAGTGGTAGTCCAGGAGTATCTCCAGCCAATCAATGTCTTAAAGCATCCCACGGTAACACACCAAACAAAACAAACCCTCCTCCTCCTCCTCCTCCTCCTCCTCCTCCTCCTCCTCCTCCTCCTCCTCCTCTTCTTTTCTGTTAATGCAGATCTCTCAACTGGAATTTCTCTCACCATCCTTTCTAGCTACTGCTGAAGCTTCTGAAATATGAGTAGAGTTCCTTGTGACTCTACACTCACTGGGTACAAGCAGTTGGAGAAGAGTTCAGCAATTCAGATTTTACACACTGTTTAGAGACCACTCCATGTTTTAGAATATTAAATCCAGGACTTAATCTGTGCTTTGTAGAAATGGACATGCTCAAATAAACAGAGGCCATGGCACACATCTGAAATCCCTCTAAAGTTGATAAGTGTATCTTGTATGTATAATACCTCTCTAACAGTGTTCCCTTAGAGTCGTCCATGTCTCTGGTCAGAAAGGCACAGAGAAGAATGTCACAGTGGCAGCACACAGACCTGCCAAACAGCAAGTGTAGGGCAGGATGAGGAATCTTCACTCTGCCAGGTGTGAGGCCTTAGAGGGAAAGATGCGGTGCTGAGGCAGAACAGGGACAACATGGAGTGAGCATGAGAACTGAGGAATATGGGAGGAGGTGCTTTACCAGCAACTATGATTATCTGGTACAAAGGTGCACTGTGATAGCCCAGGCTCAAGAAGATGAGCACCATTTCCAGCAAGGACTGTGGGGTGAAGACCTTTGATAGTAACATTTCAGCCACTCACAGCCTGCCTGACTGCTCTTGTATGGAGTCTAAGTGAGGCTCTGGTGGCATTTACATCTGTTAGGAAAGTTGAACTTCTTTAATCTTAGCATTAATGGCACTGTATTGCAGATCTCCATTAGTTTGTCTTTGTCTTCTGCTAGGCTGTAAAATTCCAAAGTGCAGGAGTGTGTTAGTTCTCTCTCCGTCACTCCCTCTCCTCTCTTTCTTCACCTCTCCCTTATTTACTCCCTCCCCTCTCCTCTCCTCTCTGCTTCTTTCCCCTCCTCTTCCCTCCCCTCCCCTTCCCTTTCCTCTTTTTTTCTCCTCTCCCCTCTCCTCTCTTTTACTTCCCTCCCTCCTCCCCTCCCCTTTCCCTCAACTTTCCTCCCCTCCCTTCTCCTTTCTTTCCCTCCCCTCCTCTCTCCTCTCCTCTCTTTCCCTCATATCCCCTCCCCTCCCTTCTCCCCTCCCCTCTCTCCTCCACTTTCCTCCCCCTTCCCCTCTTCTCTTCTCTTTCTTTCTCTCCTCTTCTTTCCCTACCCTTCTTAATGTCTTCATCACAGGTGTCTACTATAGGTAGTTAATAAAGACATAGTTTAGGATAAATGAATGACTAAGGAAAATATTTCAAATTGACTAAACCTCTCTGCTAAAGCTGAAAGGAAAATAATTTTCTGGTTCTTACACAAGGCAGGCTAGTTCTGGGTTCTAGAAAAAAAATCATAAAGGAAACTGAACATATTTTGGGGTCTCCAGGAGACAGGTTGGCTATAGGAAGCTTGAAGAATCAGTTCTGTAGCAGCTGAGTCTACTAATGAGCTCTGGTTTCAGACATAAGGAGACCTTGAGAAAGAGCAGAGCTCAGTTGAGACAGAGAATAAGACAGCAGAGAGGCAAGAAAAAAGCTCTCATCTCTTTCCTGAGGGGCCATGCAGAATTCATAGGAAGGCTGGATTTGAATAAGGAACAGTGGGGTAAGTTACAAAGAAATATGTAGAGAGACAGCTATGGATGAGAAACAGGCCAGACTCAGGTGGCAGTCAGAGAGAATCCATAGTTAAGAATCTTTCAAAGCATCTTTCCCTTGAAACTACAGCATGGGCTGTGAACCACTCACTCTTTTGTCTTTACCTGTATGATGGTGGTTTCCTTAGAAACCCTGCTGTTTGTGATAGATTTTGTTATAGTAAAAACAACTGACCTGAAAGAAAAGTTATCAGAGTTTTGGCATAGGCATCATAGGCATTTAGTGACTATTCAAAGAACATGTACATCCCACTCCTGCCAGGAAGGCTGACTGAAGCTCTCACCCTCCCTCCATTTCTCCAACTCCAATGCCCTAATCTCATCCCCAGCTCTGTAGCAGAACACCAACTGCAGTTTCCCTTTTCTCTCTGACCTTCATATCCAAAGGGTAATATAGACCTTCTTTCCCTCATTCATCCCATTATCCTAGCCTCCAACACCAGCAGTCATTCCTTGGAAACCTATAAGCCACTCTGGCCAGGGAAGCTGTTAGGCTAATTGTAGATCTTAACTGTTCTCTCCTCTCCTCCAAATCTAATCCCCCTTCCACACTGCACCCCTGGCTCCTTAGCAAACCACCTGCTGTAGTAGACTCCACTCTTTCCCTTGTTTCCATCTCCAATGCAATAGAGACTTTCCCTTCAATTTTTATTTCCCCAACTCATCACTTATCCGAGTCTCCACCTCCAACTCTAGCATGCATTCCCTAGGAACCCAAAGGCTACTCCAGGCAGGGAAGCAAGTAGCTTAACCGAAGATCCTCACTTCTCCCTCCTCTCCTCCAAATCAAATTCCTTAGTGTCACCCCATCTCCATAGCAGATCCCCTCCTTCGGCCTTCCTCTTTTCTATAGCACCATCTCCAACAGATGATGGACATCTTCCACTCCAAACTTTCTCTTTGCTCATCTCATTATCCCCGCCCCCAACTCCAGCAGGTTCCTGGGAACCTGCCAGCCCAGCCTGCCAGAGAAGCAAGTGGGCCAGCTAAATAGGTAGGCAAGCTTCATGTCCTCACTCTCCCTCCTCTCCTCCAATCCCCAGTCTCATCCCCAGGTCTGCAAAAGATTGTGGCCTCTCCACACTCTCTGCCTGTATTCTCACGAGACTAAGAAGATCCTGGTGGAATATCCTGCTCTCCTCCCTCCTGTAGCCCTCCCTCAAGTCCCCTTCTAATCTATCCCCATTCCTAACTGTCGGCTCCCAATACCTAGGAATGCATTTTATCCAGAAACCCCAGTGGCAACACATCTCAGGCTCTCCAAAGAATTTTCTACTAGGCAACACATAGCTAGCACACTCTCCTAAGAATAAGAAAGGGCAACAGAAATGAAGAAACAAAACACTTACCCAACAAAGGCAAGACCAGACATCAGCACTTAAAATTACAATCTTCCCAAATTCAGATGCCTAGATGCTAGTATAGAAACACAATAACAGCCAGAACAATATCTCTTCTAGAGTCCAGCAACCCTGTCACAGTAGGCCCTGAGGATTGCATAGCTGAAGCATAGGACAAAGACCTTACAATAGCATTTATGAATATGTTAAACATCCTTAAAAAGGAAATAAATAAATCTCCTCAAGAAATCTCTGAAAACACAAACGGTGGAAGGAAATGAATAAAACAGTTCAAGACCTAAAAGTGAAATAGAATCAATAAAGAAAACCCAAACTCAGGGAAATCTGGAAACGAAAACTTCAGGAACTCAGACAGGAACCCGAGGCAAGGCTCACCAACAGAATACAAGAGATGGAAAAGAGAATCTCAGATCCTGAAGACATGATAGAATAAACATGTGCTTTGGTCAAACAAAGTGTTAAAACTAAAAAACTGAACAATAAATAAATCCTGGCTCAGACATCCAGGCAATTTGGGATGTCATGAAAAGACCATATCTAAGAATAATATGAATAGAGGAAGAAGAAACCCAGGTCAAAGGCACAGAAAATATTTCCAACAAAATCATAGAAGAAAAATTTCCTAACCCAAAGAAGGATATGTCTATCAAGGTGCAAGAAGCATACAGAACATCAAATAGACTAGACGAGTAAAAAATTTCCTTTGGCACAGAATAATCAAAACACTAAACATACAGAAGAAAGATTATTAAAAGCTTCAAGGGAGAAAAGACCAAGTATCATATAAAGCTGCCCTATTAGAATAATGCCTGACTTCTCAGTGGAGACTCTAAAAGCCGGAAGGGTCTGGACAGACATTGTACAGACTCTAAGAGACCACAGATGATGTCAGCCAAGACTATTATACCTAGTAAAACTTTTAATCACAATATGTAGAGAAAATAAGGTATTCCATAAAAAAAACAAAAAACAAATTTAACTAATATATATCTACAAATCCAACCCTACAAAGGTGCTAGAAGAAAAACTCTAACTATACATCCAAGAAAACACAAGGAATAAATAATTCCAGATCAGCAAATCGAAAGACAGGAAACACACACATGCACCCCCCAAGAATAAAATTACAGGAATCAACAAACACTGATAATTGATACTTTTCAACCTCAGTGGTCTCAAATTCCCAATATAAAGACACAGTGTAACAGAATGGATATGAAAACTGGATCCCTCCTTCTGCTGCATACAAGAACATCAAAGATAGGCATCCTCTGAGGGTAAAGTGTGGGAAAAAGATACTCCAAACAAATGGACCTAGAAGGAAGCAGGTGTAGCATTTTTCATATCTGATAAAATAGACGTTAAGCCACAACTAAACAGAATAGGATGGAAGGATACTACAGAGTCATCAAAGGAAAAATCCACCAAGATGACATTTCAACTCTTTATATTTATGCATCAAACAGAGACACCCAAGTTCATAAAGGAAACAATAGTATAGCTTAAATCACATACTGACCTTCATACACAGATAGTGGAAGAATTCAGTATTCAACTCTCACCAATAGACAGGCCATCCAGACAAAAACTAAACAGAGAAATGCTGGAACTAACAGATATTGTAACTAATTGGAGCCAACAGATATTTATTGAACAATTCACTCAAGATTAAAAAGAATATACCTTCTTTTCAAAACATTCTGGAACTTTCTCCAAGCCTGGCTACATACTTACACACAAGTTTAGTTTCAGCAGATACAAGAAAATTGAAATAACATTCTGTATCCTAGCATCAGACCACCATAGATTAAAACTGGATATCAAAAACAACATAAACAACAGAAAGTTCAAAATGGAATATCAGGGCATTTTCTTTTTTTGTTATTTTAATTTTGTCATTTTCTATTTTCACATATTTTATTTTATTTGTGTATTTTTCTTTTCTCCTTTTAATGTTAAAGTCCTCTGCATACATATAATGGCTTCAGTTTAGTATTTTTATTGGATTTCTGAATGTGTGAGTGAACAAGTAGGTCAGTCTCTTGTTTCTTGGGCCTTCTCTTGGGCTCTTTTTCTGTTTTGTCTAGTTTCAAGGTGTTAGAGTTTTTTTATTTTTTTTTGTCTTATTTTATCACTATCCTTTAGGAGCCTGTTTTCTAATATATATAGAGAGGGTGGGCTTGGATAGGAAGTGATGTGGAGAGGAATTAGAAGAAGTAGAGGGAGGAGAAACTATACTCAGGATATATATGTGATGGGATAATATCAACTTTCAATAAAACAACAAAAAGATGAACAGCATGGCAAAGGGCAAAGGTCCTATATGTCTCCTGGGAGCCAAACATCTCAGCTGGAGTGAGCTAGAGGGGCCATGTTTGATCACTTCAGGAAGCCCTCAGTGTCCCAGGTGGTAATTCAGAGGAAACAAAACAGTTAAGCGAAGGCAGGTTTGCCTAGCAGCAGGTATGCCTTCACTGCTCCCCTCTAGTTGGACACAGCATTGGGACAGGCTCCTGGCGCAGTGTTCACCCACCATCCAAAGTGCTAAAAAGACCTCACTGATTGCAGAGAACTTATCCTCCCAGCCTAGAGTCAGGATTTAGGTTTACACCAGCTAGAATCCATGGTTTCTCAAGACCTTGTGAATAGTTATGTTTCATCTTGTGTGTGTGTGTGTGTGTGTGTGTGTGTGCGTTTTCCCCTTGCCTCCTTCCTCACATGGCCTTGCCTTCATTTCCATCAACCTTTCTTCTTCCATTCCCAATAGAGGCCATGTTTCCAAGCTTCCTCTCTTTTGCTCTTTGTCACCTTCTTGTAGGAAAAGTCCTTAGAGTGTTTGTCTCTCTGGCAGCTGTATGGAGGAGTGTGGCAACAGGGTTATTAGGGCCCTGACACCAGCCAGCACAGGTGAAACTTATGCAATGCACTTCAAAGGGCTTGCTCAACTGGAGGCTGGAGGGCAATAGGCTGGGTCTGGCTTTCTCAGGTGCAGCCCAGAGGGGCCTGGCAACTGAAGGAGACAACCTTCAGCATGCAGCCTGCCCGCTCAGGCAGCTAGGTCAACAGGTCTAGCCAGTTCACACAGTGTGTTCTTCCATTCTCTACTAGCATACTGGAAGGGGATCCAGGAAGGGGGTAGGAGATGCCAGCTTGCTGAGTCATTCACCACCACCATTGTCACCTTCCCTGTTGAAGCTCCTAGGGCTGTGTTTTGTTTCTGTGGGCATGTCTGGCTCCCTACCCCTCCTATCACCTTACCTTTGCCTACTGGGACAGTGTTCTGTGCTCTGACAGTTCCCAGTCATTACTCTTCTCTTTCTTTCCCACCAAACTCACCAGTTTATGTGCTTTTTCTTTAGGGCCTGATTTTCCAAGGAAGTTACAGTGTGGGTTGGATTCAGAAACTTTTGTCTTTGTGTTCTCTTCCTTTGTTGGATCCTGGCTAGAGAGCGTCATCAGCGTGTGCCTTTGTTAAATCTGGGGGTACTAAAACAGCATTGCTGTCTTTCAGCAGATTTCATCTCCTCCCTTCCTCTCTCTGAGGTACAGTCCAAAGGTCAACCTCATACCTCTACAGGAGTGAGTCCTTGGCCATGTCACTTAACCCTGCTTCTGAGTACAAATACGATATTTGTAGCACTTTTCTCATTTCTATTTCATGACAAGGGTAGGATGAATTGAGACAACGTGAATTGGGAGTAGGAAAGTGCTGTGTTTGGATACTTCTCATGGTTATCTCAGTTGAGTTCATGAGTGGCAAAGGCTTTAACTACAGCGATTCTCAGACAACTTGCATGCTTGCATTTAAAAAAAATGTCGTTTCTCAATGTCACTGCACACAGAGACATTTTGTACACACTGTGGGGGCTTTGAAAGAGATGTAAAAATGGCTGCTTATTGGTGAGGGTGATATTGCAGTGAGTTCTAGCACACCTATGAGCTTCCTATCTGGGGTTTAATCTATTGCTCCAAGACATTAGAGTCTGATAAGATGAGTAAAAATTAAAAAGAAAAATGGGAAACAAATACTGAGTTTCTAATTTTTAAAATTTCTCTTCAATAGCTTTGAGGTGATATTGGAAATTTTGTGTATAGTGGTGGAGAAAACAACAGCAACTATAAAATTCCATTAAACGTTAAAGCGTGATTAACTTGAGCCTTGTGGAAAGCATGCACTCCTGCTCTGATCTTTCGTACTTTACCCTGGACCCCACAACACTTTCTTAGGGACCATTCATGGCTATCGCTGCTGAGTATACAACCCGCCTTAGTTTTCATTAGATCAGTACGGGACTTTACTCAAGTACCCAGGCTTCCTTTTCTTCATTGTAAAATAGGCATTGGGTTGGAATCTGTGCTTCAGCAACAGGACAGCTTCTAGTTGCATGTGGCCATTTACATTTTAATGAAATGAAATTCCAACTTTAATTTCTTAGTCACACTGGCCACACTCTGAAGAATGCCTGGAAGCCTCATGTGGCTGAGGACAATTGGGTAAGACGGTGTAGATTTTAGCTCATCTTCAGGTTTTCAGAAAGTGCTGTTAGATACTCAAGACTTGGTGATTTCCAAGTATTTATTTTGAAATTTGGGGATAATATGTGGGAATGGCTTCACTTCTGAATCACTGTCCTTCAACTGTCCCTTAAAGCATGAGAGAGATCATTCTTACCTGTAAGTCTGATGGGTACTATGCCCACTAATGGCTGCCAACGAAATACCAATCTTGTTGAAAAAACTATATAGTTTGGTTAAACTGAGGCCTCAGCTTCAACTTTCTGCATCTATCTGAAAAACCATTCTCCATTTGAACATCCACCTGCTTCTAATCCACGCCAGGTATGCCTTTCTTTGGGGGTGGGGTCTGAGATTAATCTCCCTTAACATTTTCACAATCTTATAGGAAAAACTAATCTAAATGATAAGTAGTTTCTTTTTTCTTCTTCAATCTACCATAAAATTGCCCATGTGTTTTTAAAGCCACTATTTTTTTTTTTAACAGAACTTATGTAAACACTCCTTTGGACTCCATCTGTTGAGTGAGCCCCAGTGCTAACAAGTATTGTTATGAGCCGTGCCATCGTGGGTGATGTTGATGGGCTGCAGAGTGAGATGGCTTGGCAGCACACAGGCTCCAGAAATCAAGCTACTGTCACTGTTCCTGAAGAAAAGCACCAGTGTCCTTCCAATTCCACAAAAAGCAAAAGATGGGAGGGGGAATCCAACATGGAGTTTCTGAGTCTGGAAGAGCAAAATCATTAAAAGATCTGAAAGTGATTCCATACTCTCAATATATATATATATATATATATATATATATATATATACAGATACATATTGAGAGAGGCAGGGAGAGGTGTGGAAAAGGAGAGAGAGACAGAGAGACAGAGAGAGAAAGAGAGAGAGAGAGAGCATATGCAGTGATCCCGAAAAGTCATTCTACAACCTCCATTCACCAAGAAAATGGCAATTTCCTGACAATACAGCCTAGCCCACTGGTAACCTTTCCTAAACTTTGTCTTTCTCTGAGAAAGCGGAACCAACACTGCTTTCTTCTGTACCTTGAAGCAAATGCAGCAAAACAAGAAAACGCTGACTCTACCAGCCAAGATAACTGGCAAGAATGTTCAGCGAAGTCCAATGACATAATCCATCCCAGCCTCAGGAACTCCCATTCCTACTTCCACGCCTGCTCAGGGACTCTGCTTCTTGTCAGTTACGGATTGTTGCCCTTATTACCATGCTGCCCATGTGCTGTGATGAGAGCAAAGAAACTCTGCCCCTGGAGTGGGCTTGTGTCAACATTTTTATTGCAAATTCCTATTTTCTGATCATTAAAAAGCTTTCGGCACAAAAATAAGTTTGCAAAAGTTCAAACTTTGAAAGGATTCACTTAATGGCTTAAAAATAACACTGGGGCCACACCCATAATTTAAAAATTTCTAGCTGGCTTTGTGGCCTGGGTTTTTTCAAAATGCATAAACTTAAAATATGAAGGGACTCAAGTCTTGGAGTAGTTCCAAAGTTGGTTTTTAGTGTTTGGTGAACTGGAATGGAGTTTGTTAATGGTGAACTTTACTTGCAGATGTGAAATGGTAAGACCAGTTTAGTTAGAATGATTTCTAATGTCATCCAGAAAGTAGTAGGGGAGGGGGTTTTTGTAGCTTTTTAATAGGGTTATGAGACAAGAAGAAAGGGTTCGGTTTGAGATGGTCTACATAATTCTGAGGCACACAGATAAAGTGAAAATGAGGGGTCCCCAGGGTAGGTGAGCAGTTTTGTGGTAGAATATCACAAGCCTCCAGGTTCCAGATTGAGTATTAATGGCGAAATATAGTTCCTTGTTTGAAAACTGTTAAGAGTTTCAAGACAGCAGCATAGAAGTATTAAAGCAAATGAAAGGCTGGTGTAGATGTGAGGCCTAATGCAGAGGCTGGTCCTAGCCTAGCCTTTCTCTTTCTTCTTTCCTCTCTTATGTTTTTAAAATTGTTTAGCATTCTTGAGGCACAATGAGGATCTAATAGCTCCTAAAGCATCATTGACTTGGGAAATAGTTTACATGTGAATGTTGTCATTTGGGTGGTTTCATAGTCTTCCTTTTACAAAATACAAATAAGTCTAACTCCTTCCTCCCATTTTGCTTACTAAGAACAAATAAAATACTTGAGGGAAAAAAAAACACAAACTTTTAAAGTTTACAGTTTTTCACATCTGCTTTCAAATGGCATCCTCAGAATAATCCCATGATGTGTAGTAAGACTAAAACATGTTTCCAGTCTGAGACTTTGAAATCTCAGTGTGTGTGGTTGATTTTCCTGAATCTTTGTAGGTCTTTACTGATGGAGTAAGAATTAGGACTTGACCCTCTTGACATTTAATTCTGCTTTCAGTAAAAGGGTGCCAGGTAACACATTTAAACACCAAGTAGAAGGAAACCTTGGAACAAGAAATAAAGAAAATATTGTGAAATGAGGCAATTTTTTTTTTTATAATTTTTGGATTGGACCAAACTAGCAGCCATTGGAAAGAATTTCAAAAGCATGTTTTTATGAAATGTGTTCTGCTTGAGACTAGTCTTACATCCATGCTCAATTCATGGGATGTAAGCCTGCATTATAATTGGGCTTGTTTAAAACTAGGTAAATAAAAGAAACAAGGGAGGTTATGAGTTACCACTGAACACAGAGCAGAGCTCTATAGAAGACCAGACAGTAGAGTAGAGGCTTGTGTTTGGTTACTGCAGTCTCACAAGTCCTGTGTTTCTTAGTGTATTACACGGGTGGTTGATAATATAATATAATTCTTTCTTTCTTTCTTTCTTTCTTTCTTTCTTTCTTTCTTTCTTTCTTTCTTTCTTTCTCCTTCCTTTTTAAAAAAAGAACTGTTTTTTGGTCAATTAAGTTTACAAAAACAATGAATTTGACAAAGTTAAACAGTTTCCCAAGCACAGGTCATCTCAAACCGTAGTGAACCCGTGTGATTTGTTACTCCCCAAGAAGGAGGAGTTCAGCTTTTCCAAACTCATTTGACTCTAGAACATCTTAACCCCGACCACTACATTTTTTTTTAATCTAAAGACTGTCCACGGTCCAGTGCTCAGCCGAACGCACTTTTGGAAATAATACCTTGGGTTAAAGAACCAACACTGTTGGTTATAGTCTTGCAGTGGGCCAACTTGTGGCTCTCAAAAGACTTCTCCAGAATTGATTTATAAATTCAAGGCATTGTTAGCACCTTGTAGCCTTCATAGCTGAGATAATATATTCTGTGAGGCCACCAAGTCTGTAAAGATCTGTTATAGAAGCTCAAGAAACTAACACAAATTTAACCAGTAAGTCAAAAATAGAAAAATGCCTTCCATCTTAGCTACACATAGGAAATGCCGCCATCTTCACTAGGAGTGCTTATGGTAACCGGAAGCTGCTCAAAAGAGGGTTTAAGATCCAGATAAGTTGAAGTGAATGGACCTTACTGAAAGGCCAAAGCTGTCAGCAGTCTAGTAGCTATATAAAGGGAAACAGCATGATGAGACCAAGAGTCACTTGTTGGGTCCCTAACAATGCCACTCTTGTCCTGAGAAGATTCTCCCACGGGTCGACAAGTTGCCTGTGGGGTGAGAACCTTAAAGGCTTTCAGCTGCCTCATCCCTGTCTACAAGCTCTCAAATGAGACTGGGAAAATTTCCAAGCATGCTTTGTATTCTGACCCTTCTGAGCATATTCACGGTTTGTTCTCTTCGCTCTCAGTTGAAGAGGCCATTTCTCGTCTTTGTCTTCCTGCAGCCTTTACCCTACATTGTTGCCTTAGTCATTTATTTCTGACCTGTAATTGGGCAGCATCATGAGGGCTTTCTTTAGCTTAGAGCAAGGAAAACTTGTGTTAAATAAACTAAACTAGTTCTCTGATGACTTGCATGCTTATTGTGTGTTAGCAGAAGTGGCTGAAATGTCAAAGAAGCTTTTGCTCAATAGCTTTCACTCTCGAGGGTTAGAGGTTACGGAGGCCTGGGAGAGCTCTTGAATTATATGGGGGTTTTGTAACCGCTGTTAGCGTGACATAATAAAGTGAAAAGGTTACAGCTGATACACACTCATGGCCTTCCCTTCTGGCTACTCCAAGAAGTGAACCTAGCCATGCTGAGCCATCTCTGAAGGGGTGGAAGCTATGGTCAGGGCTTCAGAAACTCACTAATTGCACTTAGCAAATGCTTAAAAATCCTTGCACCTGTTTAGAGTCCTTTTCTTCTATCACACCGGTAGAGGGCCTGGTGTCAGGGACCAGGGTGCTCAGCAAGGACGGGGCTAGAGGCAGTCGGGGCCTCTGCTGGCTTGGTGTGTCCTCTGCCCCTCTGA
>NW_026592548.1:16620241-16656527 GCF_907164565.1 Psammomys obesus
TGCCTGCTGCTTCTGCTTTCATCGACACCCATATCCAAAACCCAGTACAGGGCCAAATATGGCAGACAGACAGAGCTCTCAGGGCTTCGAGCAAGAACCAAGGGAGCCAAATCAGCATCGGAAGGAAAATGCACGGACACATCTGGAAAAAATGCCAGCATACATGATTGTGAGCCCGGAGAGTCCCGGCTTAAGGTTTCAGGGATTCTCTTAGCCTTCTCTGTGTACAGCCCGCTCCAAAGGAAAGCAGACCTGGCCTGGGTGCTTCCCCACAGCCATACTCCCAGCCCCCCCCCCTCCCCGCGTCATTAAAAACGACAACCGCTCTATAAACCTTCCTAGAGTTACCGTCCTATTACCAATATTTATTTGCTTCTAACATGCAGGCACCACCGACTGTCTTTTAGTGATTTAAGTTTCAGTAATTAGGAAACAGGCATATCTGCAAACAGATAGGCTGTGAGATGCCCTTTCCTTCTCTGACAGAAAGTCCAGAATCTTCCCTGGGCTGCCTTTCAATTCGATGCCCCCTTTTGTGGAGGCTCTAAAAGCCAGTGCTTGCTAGAACCCTGCTGCAGTGAAACTGGTCCTAGTTAGATCAAACGTGCAGGCCAAAATCCGAAGGAATGGAGGCTAACACGAGAATGGAAAAGCCATTAAACTCTTCAAGTATGCATGAACTGGAGAAAGTGGAAGTCATACATAGCGCTATAGCCCTTAGCTGTTAGCAGGTGTGAGTCAGTCAGTTGTACAATTCATTTGTCTACCTAATTGCACTGAAGATAGGCTTTTTACTTTGCCTATAACATCTCTAATGAGTAGGTTTTCAGTTCGATCTAACTAATTAATTCTTGTTAACTTCCTTTGCATTGCTGTTCTTTTAATTTAACCAAGAGACAGCCCAGAGTTGCGACTAGTGTTTAGTCTCAACTAGATTACACCAATTCATTAAGGCCCGTAATTGTTGGTCATACCCTTCCAAGCGGTCATTACAACCTCTGGCTTGCATATTGAATAACAGCCGTTTCCTGACTCCAACAGACTCTTGTGTGAAGGAGGAGAAAATGCTAATAAAGAAAGAATAAATGATTCTCGACTCCATTCAGGGCTGTGTAGATTTCTTTTGCAGCAGAAATTCTACGGAGGTGGTAAACCCGGCTTCTGGCAGGCCCCCTACCTCCACCCTGAGCGAAAACAATAAGAGGCAAGTGAAGCGTTCTCTGCTACTGTGATTACCGCATCCGTAAAAGTGATTATATGGCTGCTGTAATCAACTTCAATGAAAGCTGCCTGTTAGAGCTTCAATAATTACTCATTTCTGTTAACAGCTTGCTTTCAGTTTAGCACTTTGAGGCCAAGAGGGGGGAAAAAAAGAAGAAAAAAAAAAACCTTGGGGCATTTTAATAAAGGATCCCACTCACATGGTATTTTGGGGGGTAAATGCTTGTGTGTGGGCAAAAAAAAAAAAAATGCAGATGTAAGTTTTTTGTCCCTTTCTCAAAAGCAGCTCCTTTCATTTCCAGCTTAGATTCCACAGCGAGCACAAGTTCATACAGGGTTCAATCATGCACTGAATGTTTACTGAGGAACACACAATAGTTTAAATAAAGTGGTGGTTTTAAATATTTTACCCATTTCTTTAAACAAATTGCCAATCCTTAAAGTCTGTGCTAAACACGTCTCAAAAGTGGAATACCGCAAGGATCTTTGAGGAAAGCCTCCACACCAAGTGCCCCGCTGTCTGCCCCGCTCTCCCGCCGGCTTGCTTTGGAAGCATTGTATTACTACTATTAATTATTTTAGGTGAGGGTAAGTTTGGGAGAATAAGATTTATTCAAGGGTGCTTCAAAAACTTGCTCTCGCAAGGAACTAAAGCAAAAGGGTGAGATTATTCAAAACCGAGCAGTTCCTCATTCAGGTGGTGAGGTTTCAGGAGTTCTCATCAAGTTGTGAGACAAAGAAAGCAACGGTAGCCACTAGAACATGACCCTTCCACTTCCCTCAGGTCTCATCTGCAGCATTTCTGAGAGACAAATAACTCTCATAAATATGATATTAAAACCTCAACAACAGAGACCTTGTTTCATCAAAGACAGACAGCAAGCTCCTTGATGCACAAACGTCCTTTGAGTTCAGTCCCCATTGAGCCTACCATCCCACATCCTCCTCTTTAGACCTGCACTCAAACAGAAAATACCAAACGCCTTTCAAGAAAGTCGGATGGAGTTACATTTGTCTTTGCTTTTAATGTGCAGTTTCATCGGGGAACTTCTCAACCTTGCGTTGATGTCTGGTGAATCTTATTTTCGTTCCTCTGTAACAAAAATCCTAAACGTATCCAACCCAGAATCCAATCTTTACAAAATTGTTCAGAAGAAAAATAAACTCACTCGGTTTAAATTTTTTATTTAATTTTTTTTTTCTCAAATGACTAAATGACAAGTGAATAAAATATCCCAGTTATCTGGAGACTGTGATATGAAAAGCTAAAAATTCTTTAATTATCTTTATCAATAAAAATAATCTTCTTGACTTATTTTATCTAATGTTTTCTTTTTCAAGACAGGGTTTTTCTGTGTAGCCTTGGCTGTCCTGAACTCCCTTTGTAGACCAGGCTGGCCTCTGCCTCCCTGAGCACTGAGATTACAAGCCTGTGCCACTGGCATAACATTTTCTTTAAAGGTCAAACTTCACCTGTTCAAAATTTCCCCACACTGCATGACATCACACTGTGAGGGCGGTTTGTCTGGATGTGTTTTCTTTTTCAGTACCTGTGACAGTGTTAGCATAGCTCCATGTTTCTGGGCATTACTGTTTAGGACGAAGAGATGCATTTCCATAGTTATTTCACTGGTGTATCTCCTACAGGCTTTCATCTAATTTACACCTTCCTAGATGATGCATTTTCCCCATCATTCCAATGAGCTTCACTTCTGTTTTTACTTCTGGGTAAAGTGTTATCCACTGGATCATGGTCTTTGTCAGTGCTCAGAATACAGTCGCTCTCCATTTTGGACTGTTTGTAGACAATGGACATGTAGACATTGTGAGTAGACTGGGACCTAGGACAGAGTGCAGAGTCTGGAATAGACTGATTTTTCCAGTTGCTCCCTCGGCCTACTGCTTCAAAAACACTGACTCATCCCATACAGAATGCAACCTAATTCACTTTACTAATCCATTTTTATTGTCTTCCATGTTGCAAGTCATGATTGTCTCCTAGTTTAGATTTTTCTATCCTGTTTTATATTTGTTCATATTTTTGTGAAGAAAGGAAAATAAAGCTGTATTTCTGGAAATCAAATGAAAATTGGGCACCTTTTAAGATACTTAACATTTTTGAAAATAAGACTATAATGATTACAACTAGAATGTGCAGTCTTTACATCTATCTATGTAAAAGCACTACTTACTCATGAAATGGAGAACTCAGATTTTTGATTAGCACCTCTATAAAATACACGTTATGTGAAATAGAAGATAATCAGAGTCATTGAGGAGGATTTGAGTGTTTTTTTTTTTTTTTTTTTTTTTTTTTTCATTTCCATCTTAAACAGCCACCTAAAATCTTCAGGGGTTGTACCAGCCTATGTGAGCCACACTCATATTGGAAAGGCTAACAGCCCCCGAATGACATTTTCTGCAAGAAAAGAGGCGAGATGAGCCTTTCCCCGAGGAGGAAAGAGGAGTCTGCAGGGCGGCTCCACAGTAGAGAGCCCACAACACTGTTGTGTTCCCTAGTTCCTAGTTTTGTGTTTTCTTTCTTTTGAAAACGGCAGCATACCTGGCCTGCTTTCTTTTTGTGAAGTTGTACCACCCAGGTGTCTGTTATAAACGATGAACATTTGACGGCATTCAAGTCTTTCAAGCCAGAACATCAAAGAAGACAAGTAAATCAGTCACACTCTGACATGCGTATTTTTAAGACATGAAGATTGGCTTTAAGCCTTTTAGCATAAAGAGATGATTGATCGGACAGGCTCAGTATGTATGAAGAGGGGCTATCAAGTAACAAGGGCTTGTGACCCTCTGACTCCCACCTGCCCACTCTACCAAATACCAGTATCTACAGTTATCGGGAAAAGGGGGCCTGGGAAGACACTGCTAAAATCTTGAGACAGACTGTGCCACTTGCTTTATCATTGGCAAGCTAAAAGTGCTAGCTCAGCAGTCAGCAAAATCCTTGCTTAAAGGTACATAGTATCTCTTTGATGTATGTCTGATCCTCATTGCTGCCTTTCAAATTAGTGAGCCATGAGGAGGTGCCTCCTGTTTGGAATACTTTCCACAGTGCTTTGTGCTTCTAACATACTCTTAGTAAGCATTTGTTCCATTGAGACATTATTGACTTTTTTCTTATATTAGTCGTAATAACATTTTTATTTTATAAGGATTTATTTTGTTTCTGTACTTGTGTGCTTAAGTATAAGAATGTGCACCATGTGTGTTCAGGGGCCCACACAGACAAGAATGAGTCAGATTCCATGAAAACAGCTGCTAGGCAGTTGTAAGCCTCCTGATGTAGGTACTAGGAACAGAACCCAGGTCCTCTGCTAGAACAACAAACACTCTTAGCACCCGAGACATCTCAGCAGCACAGAATAATATTTAAAAAGCCACCCTTAGTGTAAATTTTCTTCTACAGGAACTTCTAACTAATTTTCTCTGGTTTTATTTGGTTTAGCTTTATTTATTTTTCAACCGATAAATAAAATCAAATATTTATGGTGTTATGAGGTTCTGAAACGCATTCATTGTAGAGTTGTAAAATTGAAACAGTGTATACATTATCTTGCATACATTTTTTTGTGATGAGAATACTTCTATTCTACTGGCTCAACAATTTTCAGGTACAATGTTATTAAGCATAGTTACCATACACATGGTGGGCCTATTGAACTTTCTTCCTCCTGTGGTAGTTTGAATGAGAATGGCCCCCACAGGCTCACTTACTTAAGTGCTCGGTCCCCCTGTTAGTGGAACTGTTCGCAAACGAGGAGGGATGGTCTTGTTGGAGGAGGTTTGTCACTGGGAAGGGCTTTGAGGTTCCGATGCCATCCCAGACAGCTCTCTCCGTCTTGGACTAAGATGTAAGCACTCATTTACTGCTCCAGGACCATACCTGCCTGCCATTGCTGTGCTGTCCACCATGAAGCTCATGAACACCAACTCTCTGTAACGCTAAGCTCCCAATAAACTCTTCCTGATGTAAATTGTTTTGGTCATGGTGTCTATTCAGGGCAATAGAAAAGTAACTAAGACATCTACCTGCCTGAAATTTTTTATCTTTTTTTAAAATATTTTTTATCTTTCGATAAATATTTCCCCAGTTCCTCATCTCCTCTCCATTCCACCTATTCCTTGGTAAGCACTTTTCTTCTCTATGCTTCAATGAGGTCAATACTTTTAGGTTCTACATACAAGCAAGGTCATGTTCTATTTGTCTCTTTGTACCTTATTTATTTGTGCCTTATTTTATTTATTGTAATGTTGCCCAAATTTAGCCATGCTACTGCAAGAGACATGATTTTCTTCTCTTCTTTTCAGACTTTCTTTTATTCCCTTCTGTACATGTATACTGCATTTTCTTTGTTTGTTCACTAATAGACCTTTAGGTTCATTGCATCTCTTGGAAATTAGGAACAAAGCTACTACATATATGGGGGATGCAGAAATCTGCTCAATATATTGTTTCTTTTCCTTCAGATGTATACTAAGTCGTGGTAATGCTCGATTATAAGGGAGTTCTTTATTTTACCTTATTTTCCTACTATAAATTATCAATTTATGGTCAGGACACAAAATCATTGTGGTGGTTTGAACAGGCATGGCCCCCATATGATGACATGGGTCTGCTTTCCCCAAAGGGCACCTCGGCAACAGGCCAACTGGAGGGAGGGAAGCTGGGCTGGGACAGGTGGGTTAGTCAGGCTCTCGGTCGGCATGAGAACAGGAGAAACAGCCTTCTCTGAAGACAGATTTCAGTGAAACAGATCTCTTTATTTGGGGAGAACATGGGCTATATAAGCCTTGGGGAGTGGGTAGAGGTTTTAGGGGTGAGGGTACATTATTGGCTGGGTCAAGGTGCTGGGAATGCCTTATTTACATGAAATAAGGATGCTTGCTGGATAAGGCTTTATAGGGAAAGAGGAAGTATAGGCTTCCTTGGCACATCACCTGAGCTAGCTCAGTACCACACCTTCAATAGTGTTGTCTGTGGAAGCAAAGAGTTTCTGGGGGCCAGCATGGTGCTGTAGGCAATCCTCAAAGACTGCCTGAGCGTGCTTGACTGATGACTCCATGGGGTCACTGACTAAAGATGTGGACCAGCTTGTAGGCTCTCAGACCCACAGGTGGGCAAGCAATACACCAGTGCTTCCATGCACACCTCCAGACCTGTCCTGGGCTGCTCCTTTAAGGCTTTTTATTGTTGCCTATACAGATCCTCATGGATTTCAGCCTGGGAGGATCTACGCAGCCAGAATGTCTTGTTCTCGTCTTCCTCACACCTGGGGCTCCCAGCTGTAGGAACTGCAGGTGTGCACTTCCATGCCTATCATCCCCTGAAATTCTTATTCACACATCTGCTTTTAAGCCATAGCTTTGGCAGAGGTGTGGGGTCATAAGACTTGCATGCACCTGGACAAGTATGCCCAGAGCAGGGAGGAAGCGTTCCTATTCCTGCCAGACTCAGGACCAGATTTTCTCTCTTGCTAGGGACCAGCTACCCTGGTTGCCTGGCTTTGCTGGCCCCACACCCATAGATTCAAGTGTTTGAATACTTGGCCTCTAGGGGTGGCACCATTAAGAGGTGTAGCCTTGGTGAAGATCCTTTCCCAGTCTGTAGGCTGTCCTTTTGTTCTGACAACAGTGTCCTTTGCTTTACATAAGCTTTTCAGTTTCAGGAGATCCCATTTATTGATTGTTGCTCTTAGAGCCTGTGCTGTTGGTGTTCTGTTCAGGAAGTTGTCTCCTGTGCCAATGAGTTTCAGGCTCTTTCCCACTTTTTCTTGTAACAGGCTTAGTGTGTCTGGTTTTATGTTGAGGTCTTTGATCCACTTGGAATTTAGTTTTGTGCAGGGTGATAAGTATGGATCTATTTGCATTTTTCTACATGTAGACATCCAGTTAGACCAGCACCATTTGTTGAAGATGCTATCTTTTTTCCATTGTATGGTTTTGGTGTCTTTGTCAAAGATCAGGTGTCCACAAGTATGTGGGTTTATTTCTGGGTCTTCTGTTCGATTCCACTGATCCATCAGCCTGTTTCTATGTCAGTACCATGCAGTTTTTATTACTGTTGCTCTATAGTACAGCTGGAGATCAGGGTTGGAGATGCTTCCAGAAGATCTTTTATTGTAGTGAGGGAGGCAAGGGCTGTCTCTGATATGAACTCAGTGACTGGCTCTTTGATCACCTCCTCATGGGGGTAGGGATGCAGCATTGCCAGGCTGCAGAGGAAGACAATGCAGCCAGTCCTGATGAGACCTGATAGGCTAGGGTCAGATACAAGGGAGGAGATCCTCCCCTATCAATGGACTAGGATAGGGGCATAGGGGGAGAAGTGGGAGGGAGGGTGTGATTGGGAGGAGATGAGGAAGGGGGCCACAGCCGGGATACAAAGTGAATAACTTGTAATAAATAATAAATAAAAATGTTTTAAAAGAGATGTGGCCTTGTTGGAGTAGGTGCGGCCTTTCTGGAGGAGGTGTGTCACTGTGGAAGTGTGCTTCGAAGTCTCAGAAGATCAAGTTAGTTCTTTCCTTGCTACTAGCGGATCAAGATATAGAACTCTCAGCTCCTTCTCCAGCACCATGTCTGACTGCATGCCTCCATGATTCCTGTCATGATGATACTGGAATAAACCTCTGAACTATAAGCCAGCCCCAATAAAATATTTTCCTTTATAAGATTTGCCATGGTCATGTCATCTCTTCACAGTAAGAAAACCCAAATAAGAAATTATGTTATGATGTTATGACTTATGAACACAATGTAGAATAATTAAGGTAATTAACATATCTAGCACATCAAATACTTAAAAACATCTCTCTTTTTGGTCTGAAAATATGTAAATATACTCTTTAGAAATGTTGTAATGGAAATACCCTATTAGTCATATTTCTTATGTCTGCTTTTTACAGTAGTTTTGTAACTTCAGATCTTCTATTCAAGCCTTTGATTCAGTTTGATATCTAGCAGCGCTTTTCCATGTGTGGAGCTCGAGTCTTCCCACTATCATTTATTGGAGACTGTCTTTTACTACTGAATATTCTTGGAAGCATTAGTAAAAGCTGATTGACACTGACATAAACATGCGCTTTTATTCCTGGAGTCTTTATTTTCCCTAGTTGATCTGTGTGTCTGCTTTTAATTTCAGCAACAAGCTGTTTAGAATACTATAGCTTTGTGGTAGACTTTGAATTCAAGTGGTGTCATTCCTCCAGCTTCCTTCTTTCTGTTCAAGACAATTTGGATTATTTGAATTTTCTTACTGTTGCATCAAAATTTATATTTTTATAAAATAAATATAAGTTTTCTTTTTAAAAAATGCCACTATAATTTCAATGCACATTGGTTATGGACATTTTAATGTTATTAATTTTTCTAATCCA
Source organism: Psammomys obesus (assembly GCF_907164565.1). Classification (NCBI taxonomy): domain Eukaryota; kingdom Metazoa; phylum Chordata; class Mammalia; order Rodentia; family Muridae; genus Psammomys; species Psammomys obesus. The sequence goes on from NW_026592548.1 coordinate 16,628,857, forward strand.
TGAACATGGGATAGCTTTCCAATTATTTTGTACAAAAATATATTGGTGCTGTAAATTAAATGCAGGGCTGTGTACATGCTAAACATGTGTTCTGAATTACGGCCTCCAGCCTTATCCAATATCTTTTATCAGTATTTTATACCTTTTGGTGCACTGTTTTGTTTTCTTGATTAATGTTATTTTCATGAGATTAAATTTATTTACTTGATTTCCTTTTCAGAAAGTTTGTGAGTGTATAGAAATGTTACTGAAGTTTTTTATGTGTTGATTCTGTACCCTGGATCTTCACTGAACTCACTTATTAGTTTTAACAGCTTTTCAGTGGGATCATTAGAATTTCATATATATATATATATATATATATATATATTTAAGACATATTGACATATGGTCATATTGTCTGCAAATAGAACATTTGTAGTTCTGATTGCCTTTCTGTCTCTCTTACTTTCTCTGGGTTACACTTCTAGGACTCTGTTTTTTGTTTTAGACTTACACATGGTCCAAGCATCACCAATCTATAGAAAGACTCATGGGTGTCTGTTACAAAGCTACACCTAATTTTAATACTGTTTATCTCATCTGTATCATAGCATTATTGTCTTACAGGAATTTTTGTTAAAAATTCCTTTGAAAATTGTATCTCTTTTACTTCATTGAACAAAATTATTTGGTTGATGAGATTATTCCCACACATAGAGATGTTGCTTTTACATTGATGCCTCCCTAAGACAAAGAAGAATGGTAAAGAACAAAATAATATAGTGGTGTTTGAAAGAAAATGGCCAAGGAGATACTATCCTATTCTGTTGGCTTAGGGCAATTAGAATCTATCACAAGTTAAAATATGCATTCTCTCTCTCTCTCTCTCTCTCTCTCTCTCTCTCTCTCTCTCTTTGTGTGTGTGTGTGTGTGTGTGTGTGTGTTGTATTAGTGTGTGGATGTGAAGGTGGGGTGCAGGTGAGAATACCAGAGACTGACATCAGTTATCCTCATCTATTGCTCCTTACCTCTATCCTTTGAGGCAGAATCTCTTCTGGATCCTTTGAGGCAGAATCTCTTCTGGAACCTGGGGCTCACCATTTGTACTAGGCTATCTGGACCACAAGTCTCCAGGATTCACCTGTGTCTGCCCCAACTCAGCACCTAGCACTGGGGTTACAGTCACTGCACTGGCTTTTAGGTCGGTACTGAGAAACTAAACCCAGGTCCTCATTGTGCTGCAAGCACGTTACCCCTGGGGCCATCTTCCTAGCCCCAAATATTTATTTTTTGAATTAAAACTTCTATCTCTAAAATTTATTCTGAAAATACTAGTACAGAAATAGAAGAAAATATCCATAAGAATGTTCACATAGATCATTTGAACCAGAGAAAGTTAAAGAAACAACTCAAATGTTCATCAGCATAATAATTAAGTTATGACCCAGCCATGAAAATGATGGGCAGGAATAGCTGTGATGTACTGAAGAGCAGAGAGACAAAAAACAAGTTCAAGACCAGCGAGAGTTTATTCCCATTGCTCTTTTAAACTTTAGGCTAGGATCCATCACAGGGGTTGGACACTTGCTTAGTAGGCAAGAGCCCTGGGTTTAAGCCTTAGCACCACAGAATAAATATATAACTGATGTAAACTATGATGATAATCCAGAAGTTCAGACACTCACATGTGTAATTATACATGGGTAGTGGTTAAAAAGGAACTGAAAAGTAAGTTTAACTTTTGGCTTTATTTGACTTTCATGATATAACAATCACATTTCACATTTAGATTGGTTCTCAGGTTCAACAAGCAGAATTCACTTAGGCAAGCTTTTTCAGAAAGAATTATTTTGAGGGATAAACTATTGAGTTTAAGCTGAAATTTTAGGGGCTGAGAAATTTCTAGAGGCAGATGTCTTTCTTCTCTGAGAGCACACTTTGGTTTGCAAACAAGAAAAAAACAACAATCAATTGATTTAAATTGAGTGGTTTAACCGGAGAAGAAAGAAATGAAAAAGATATAGACTTAGAGCCTTGATCTAACAGGTCCAAAAATCCATTAGAGACCCAATTTCCTGCTACTCTTTCCATCGTATTTAATTTTTTTAAAGGTCCCATCACTGCGATACTAAATGGACACTGTCTTAGTCAGTGTTCTATTGATGTGAAGAAACACCATGACCATGGCAACTCTTATAAAGGAAAACCATTTAACTGGACTTGCTTACAGGTTTAGTGATAGTGCCACTGGATCTGGCTGAGGCTTCTGAAACCCCAAAGCCCGTGCCTAAAGACAAACTTCCTCCAACAAGGCCACACCTCCTGATAGTGCTATTCCCTATGAGCCTATGGAGGCATTTTTATTCAAACCACCATATTGCAATCCCTGGCTCCTATAGGCTTATTAGAGCCATATTGTAAAGTAAAAATGCATGCATTCAGTCCAACTTCAAAAGTTCCCATAGTCTATAACAGTTTCAACATTGTTTAAAAGTCCAAAGTTCAAAACCTCTTCTGAGACTCAAGACAATCTAATATCCCAAAAAATCAAAATAAATAAGTATGTCTCATACTTATAATATACAATGGCACAGCACATAATTACAATTTCAAAAGGAGGAAAGCCCCCTCCCCCCTCCAAAAAAACAGTGGGCCAAAGCAAGACCAAAAATCAAGCTTGGCAAACTCCAAACTCTGCATCTCCATGTCTGATGTCAAAGTACTCTTCACATCTCCAACTCCTTTCAGCTTTGTTGGCTGTAACTCACTTCTTTCTCTTGGGGCTGGTTCCACACCTGCAGCTTTCCTCAGCAGCTATCCCATGACTATGGCATCTCCTACATCTTGAGGCCTCCACGGCATCCAGGCTTCATCTTCATACTTTCACACAGTGGCCTCTGTGGCTTTCCTTAGTCTTGCAAGGAGATTCTATAACCCCTTTCTTATATCTTTAACTCAAAAGCCAGAACCATGTGGCTGAAGCTGCCAAGCTCTGCTTCTTGCTGGAGCTCAGACATAGCCCTTTTCACCAGCTTTTTGTTTCTGGTGGATTCTTTCACTGTGTAAGCTTGATAGTCCTGGAACTCATATGTACATTAGATTGGCTTTGAACTTAGAAATCAACCTGCCTCTACCTCCCAAGTGCTAGGATTAATGAAATGCACAACCATGCCTGGTACAAAGCTTTTCTTTAATTTCCTTTTGTAAGTAGGAATGTTAGCTGGGTGGGGTCTTGCCTGAGGTCACCACTCCATTTATTCCATAACCTTCCCTTTGGAGGAGGCCTGCCAGCCCCAGGGACAGCCAGGTTAGAGCCTGCCCAGCTTTTCTTCTGCCAGCATATGCCAGTAGAGGAACTGCAGGTCCTCAGGAACACCCAGCCAGTAGAAGTGAGCAGTCTGCTATTTACTGAGCTCCACTATCAGGCCCAAGTTTCTGCCTGCCTCCCCAAGGAGTCCAGTCAGCATCAGGAAGATCAGAGTCCACTAGATGACTAAAGTTCAGGGCAAGAACACAATCAACAAGATCCAGGGCAACATGGCACTACCAGAATGTACCTATTCTACTACAGCAAGCCCTGGACACTCTGACACAGCTGAAGCAAAAGAAGATGACCTTAAAGATAATCTTACAAAGATGATAGAGGCCTTAAAGGAGGACATGAATAAATCTCTTAAAGAAATGCAAGAAATTCAATCAAACAGGTAAAGGAAATGAATAAATCCCTTAATGAAATCCAGGCAAATACAGTTAAATAAGTGAAGAAAATAAATAAAATGGTTCAAGGCCTGAAAATGGAAATAGAAACAATAAAGAAAGCATAAACTGAGGTAATCCTGGGGATGGAAAACCTATAGAAGAGAACAGGAACTATAGGCACAAGCATGATCAACAGAAATACAAGAGATAGAAGAGAGAATCTCAGGTGTAGAAAATAAGATTGATAAAACTGACACATCAGTCAAAAAAAAGGTTAAATCTAAAAAGTTCCTGACACAAAACATTCAAGAAATCTGGGATACTACAAAAAGACTAAACCAAAGAATAATAGGAATAGAAGGAGAGGACTCCAAGCTCCAAGGCTCAGAAAATATTTTCAGCAGAATCATAGAAGAAAATGTTCCCAACCTAAAGAGATGCCATAAACATACAAGAAACTTACAGAACACCAAATAGATTGAAGTGAAAAAGAAAATCCTCCTGCAACATAATAATCAAAACACTAAATGTGCAAAACAAAGAAAGAATATTAAAAGCTACAAGGGAAAAAGGCCAAGTCACATATAAAGGCAAATCTATCAGAATTACACCTGACTTTTCAACAGAGACTCTACAAGCCAGAGGGCCTGGGCAGATATCTTACAAACACTAAGAGACCACAGATGTCTGCCATGACTACTATATCCAGCAAAAAGTTATAATCACCATAGATGGAGAAAACAAAATATTTCAGAACAAGAATAAATTTAAACAATATCTATCCAAAAATCCATTCCTCAGAACAAAACACCAACCAAGGAGGCTAACTACACTCAGGAAAACACAGGAAATAACCACACATCAGCAAAACCAGAAGAAAGGAAGCATAAACATACACTCTACCACCACTAACATCAAAGTAACAGGCACTAACAATTAATGATTATTAGTATCTCTTAACATCAATAGACTCAATTCTCCAATAAAAAGATACACACAAACAGAATGGATGCAAAAACAGGAGCCATCATTCTGCTGCATACAAGAAACACACCTCATCAATAAAGATAGGCATTACCCCAGAATAAAGGGCTTGAAATAGGTTTTTCAAGTAAACAGACCCAAGAAGCAAGCTAGAGTAGTCATTCTAGTATCTAATAAAATAGACTTTCAACCCAAATTAAAAGAAGTAAGGAAGGACACCAAATGCTCATCAAAGAAAAAAATCCACCAAGATGATGTCTCAATTCTGAACATCTATGCCATAAACGCAACTGACTATTACTTGGTCACAAAGCAAGCCTTGACAGATATGAGAAAATTGAAATAACCCTGTATCTTATCAGACCACCATAGGTAAAAACTAGATTTCAACAATAATGGAAACAAGAGAAACCCTACAAACTTACGTAAACTGAACGCCTGGGTGAGGGAGGAAATAAAGAAATTAAAGATTTTCCAAAATTCAATGAAAATTCAGGGACAACATACCAAAACTTATGGGACATAATGAAAGCAGTGCTAAGGAAGGCACTAAGTGCCTTCATGAAGAAATTGAAGAGTTCTCATACTAGCAATGTAAAAGCACATCTAAAAGCTCTAGGACAAAAAAAGAAAAAAAAAAAAAAAAAAGCAAATGCACCCAAGATGAGTAGATGGCAGGAAATAATCAAACTCAGGGTAGAAATCAACAACTTAGAAACAAAGAGACCAATACAAAGATTCAATGAAATGAAGAGCTAGTTCTTTGAGAAAATCAACAAGATAGACAAACCAACTAAAAAGCAGAGAGACAATATACAAATAAACAAAATCAGAAATGAAAAGGGGGTCATTACAACATACCCTGAGGAAATCCAAAGAATCATTAGGTCTTACTTGAAAAGCCTATACTTCACAAAATTGGAAAATGTAAAGGACATGGATGACTTTCTTGATAGATTTTTTCTTCCCAAAGTTAAATCAATATCAGATAAACATTTTATACAATCCTACAACCCCTAAGGAAATAGAAGCAGTCACCCAAAGTTTCCCAACCAAAAAAAAAAAAAAAACCCAAGTTTTTTTGGGATCTGTAAGCAGGCATTTCTATGGCCAACCCCGAGGGACCTGATAAACGGGACATCAGGCATCTGTGAGGTGACCTATGGACCACCTGTGGACCACCTGAAACCACCTGCACATGCTCTGAGCCACTTTATAAGATAACTCTTTCTCTCTCTCACCCTACCCAGAGATGGTCTCTGTGACCCCTTCCCCCTTCCCTTAATAAACCTCCCACGTGGAACCAGCCTCATGGCATCTAGTTTATGAACCCGCCTTGTAACTTTGCTGCACAATCCTAACAGTTTTAGTGCAGAATTCTACCAGAAGAGCTAATACCAATACTTTTCAAACTATTCTACAATATAGAAATGAAAGAACATTTCCAAACTCCTTCTATAAAGCCAAACTCACCCTGATACATAAGCTACACAAAGACTTAATGAAGGAGAATTTCAGACCAATTTCCCTCATGAACATTGATGCAGAAATACTCAATAAAATACACACAAACTGAATCCAAGAACATATCAAATACATTATCCACCATGATCAAGAAGGCTTCATCCCAAGGACTTAGGGATGGTTCAACATATGAAAGCCGTCAATGTAATCCACTGTATAAACAAACTGAAAGAAAAAGATCACACGGTCATCTCATTAGAACCTGAAAAAATCCAACACCTCCTCATGATAAAAGTCTTGGAGAGATACAAGGCCCATACCTAAACATAATAAAGGTTATATACAACAAGCTGATACCAACATCAAATTAAATGGAGAGAAACTCAAAGCAATTCCACTAAAATCAGGGACAAGACAGGGCTGCACACTCTCTCCAAATCTCTTCAATATAGTACTAGAAGTTTTAACTAGAGCAATAAGACAACTAAAGGAGCCCAAGAGGATACAAATTGGAAAGGAAGAAGTCAAAGTATACCTATTTGCAGATAATATGATAGTTTAAGCAAGTGAGCACCAAAATTCTTCCAGAGAACTCTCAAAGCTGATACACACCTTCAGCAAAGTGGCTGAATACAAAATTAAATTAAAAAAGCCCCCTTCTATACAAGCAACAAACAGATTGAGACAGAAATTAGGGAAACAACACCCTTCACAATAGCCACAAAGAATATAAAGTATCTTGGTGTAACTTTAACTAAGTAAGTGAAAGACCTACATGACAAGAACTTCAAGTCTCTGAAAAAATAAATTGAAGAAGATATCAGAAAATAGAAAGGCCTCCCATGCTCTTAGATCAGTAGGGTAACAGGAAAAATGGCTATTTTATCAAAAACATTCTATTGATTTAATGCAATTGAATTGGCCTCAAAATACCAACACAATTCTTTACAAACCTTGAAAGAATAGTTCTCAATTTCACGTGAAAAAAAAAAAAAACAAAACCCAGAATAGCTAAAACAATCTTGTACAATAAAAGGTCTTTGGGGGTTATTTCCATTCCTGATCTCAAGCTGTACTATAGACCAACAGTAATAAAAGCTGCATGGCACTGGCATAGAAACAAACTGGTGGATCAATGAAGTCATACTGAAGAACCAAAAATAAACGCACACACCTCTGGGCACTTGATTTTTTACAAAAAAAGCCAAAACTATTCAATGGAGAAAAGAAAGCATCTTCAACAAATGGTGCTTGTGTAACTGGAGGTCTACATGTAGAAAAATGAAAATAGACCCATATCTATCACCCTGTACAAAACTAAAGTTCAAATGGATAAAGACCTCAATATAAAACCAGAAACACTAAATATTTTAGAAAAGAAAGTGGGAATCAGACTTGAACTCATTGGCATAAGAGCCAACTACACCAACAACTCAGGCTCTAAGATCAACAATTAATAAATTTGACCTGATGAAACTGAAAAGCTTTTGTAAGGCAAAGGGCATTGTCAACAGAATAAAATGGCAGCCTACATACAGATTGGAAAAAAACTTCACCAACCCTACATCTGACAAAGGACTAATATCCAAAATATATAAAGAACTCAAGACAAACTAAATAATCCAATTAAAAAAATAGGGTACAGAGCTTAAAAGAATTCTCAACAGAGGAATCTCTAACAGCTGAGAAACACTTAAAGAAATGCTCAGCGCCATTAGTCATCAGGGAAATGCAAATCAAAACAATTATGAGAATCCATCTTACACCTGTCAGAATCTCTAAGATTAAAAACTCTAATGACAGCACAGGCTGACAAGGATGTGGAGAAAGGGGAACATTCCTTCAATGCTGGTGGAAGTGCAAACTTGTACAACCACTTTGGAAATCAATCTGGTGCTTTCTCATAAAATTGGGAATACCTCTACCTCAAGACCCAGATGCTCCACTATACAAGGACACTTGCTTAAGTATGTTCATATCAGCTTTCTTCATGATAGCTAAAAACTGGAAACAACCCAGACGTCCCTCAACCAAAGAGTGGATAAAGAAAATGTGGTACATTTACATAATGGAATACTACTCAGTTATTAAAAATAAGGGAATCGTTAAATTTGCAGGCAAATGGATGGAATTAGAAAAGATCTTTCTTAGTGAGGTAACTCAGACCCAAAAAGACATACATGGTATGTGCTCACTTAAAGTGGATATTAGAAATATAGTACAGGGAAACCATACTACAATTCACAGACCTAAAGAAGATAAGTAACAGGGAGGACGCCAGGGAGGATGTTTGAATCTTATTCAGGAGGGGAAATAGAAGAGACAACAGAAGTGGTTGAATAAGAGGGAACAGGATAGGAGAGGGAGTGCTGAGGGTGGGGATCAGATGTGGTTGAGACCATGGGAAAGGGGACCGGGGAGGGGGAGGACAGAGGGCTTGCAGAGAGAAGAGAAACCGTGGATGGGAGCATCTCTGAAACAAGTTGGAAACCAATGACAGCGTAGATTCCTGGGAAGATATGGGAGTAACTCTAGCTGAAAACCCTAGTAGCAGGGGTCACAAAGACTGAAGAGGTCACCCTCTGACTACACAGGACTCCTAGTGGGAGGAGGGGAGCAGCAACTCATCCACAACAACTTCGACCCAAAATTTACCCTGCCTACAAGATGAGCAGGGATAAAGATAGAGCACAGATGGAAGATATCCAACCAATGCCTGGCCCAACCCGAGGCCCACACCAAGGGAGAGCCAGTCCTGGACACTAACAAAGATACTCTGCTGTGCTTGCAAACAGGAGCCTAGCAGAGCTGTCCTCTGAGATGCTCCACCCAGCAATGGTGAAACAGATGCTGAGACTCACAGCCAAACATTGGGTGGAGCACGGGGAGCCTTGTGGAAAGAATATAAGGACCTGGAAGGGACAGGAAATCCACAAGACAACCAAAAGAGCCAACTAAGCTGGGCCCAAAGGGGCTGGTGGAGACTGAAGCACCAGCCAAGGAACACGCATACACTGGAAGTGGACATAGGCCCTACACTCATCCATACCCAGTGGGCAGCTTGGTCTTCATGTGGTGATGGGGGGGTGGGGAGGGGAGTCTGAGTCTGACAAGAACTCTGCTGCATGCTTTTCCATCACTTCCCCCTGGCAAGGCTGCCTTGCCAGGCCACTAAGTAAGAAGACATGCTCAGTTCTGATGTGACTTGATGTACTAGGGTGGGTTGGTGTGTAGGCCTCCCCTTTTCTGAGAGGTAGGGGAGAGGGATGGGAAAGAGTGAGGGAGAGTGGGACTGGGAGGAGAGGAGGGATGGGGCTACGATTGGGATCTAAGTGAAGAAATTAATCAATTAAACAAACAAACAAACAAAATCCACTTTTCTTATTTCTACCTGTGAATAGAGTATCTCCTTGGCCATTTTCTGGCGTGTCTAGCCCAAAGTCCTGATGTTCACTCTAGGTGCTGGATCACTTCCCATCACAAAACCTGTCAGCATTTCCTGCTGACCCGTGGGTCTGTTGGCTTAGCGCAGGTCAGTGTTTCACTCTGTAGACAGGATGATCGTGGCAGAGTCCTGTGCTGTACAACCGCACAGCTGGTGCTAAGGAGAAAATCAGGGTGGGAGAGGCAACCAAGAAAATTTTGCTGTGTCTTTCAATGCTCCATTCCCTTGTCTCCATTTTTCATGTTTCAAGCCTACATGACCACATTTTACACTGTTCATCATGACCTCTCTCTTGTCAATTTATAACTTTTCAGTTTCTTGATGGTTGGAAAAATTATTTTCTAGTCTTTTAATTCTTATCTCAAAATTTAGACTTTGTTGTTTGAATGAGGCTGGATGTGTTGGCTGGCCTGCAGAGTGGCTGTCTGGAATGAGACATCAACCCCAAGTCCAGTGATCTAAAGATAGTGGGTAGGATGTAGGGGGATCCAGCCATGTTATTGGAAACAGCAGCTTGGATAAGAGAGTATCTTTAGCTCATAGTAGCCAGCTGAATGCAATGCTTGGTACTTGGTACTTTGTCAGAAACAAGATAGTAACAGTAGATTTAGTATGTGGGGAGGGCTTTTCTCTGCTTCCATTACTATGCTCTGCTGTTCAAAGGGGATGAATGTGGCTTCAGGTAGTTAAATGGCTTTGTTTTTACTGGAAGGGTAAATGGGGAGCAACTGTTTTCCTGCAGTCTCTTCTGAAGCCACCTTATCACTGCAGGACCCGCCTCTTACTACTATGGAATTAGATTTCATTCAAACATTCATTCTGAAGGTACACAAACATTCAAGCCACAGGAAGAAGCTGTGTGCAGTGCAGGGTGCTTTCTGTGAAGAGAAGTTGAGTAACACACAACTCAAAGGTGGGCAATGGAAAATACATGCTTTCTGAAGTGCCTTTTCTTTATTGTATTAAAAAACATATTTTACATGAAAAGTATGAGTTTGCTTTCTGAGTTTCTTCTATAACATGTATCACATTTGTTTATATGTATTTATTTAGATTAACTTTTGTGTCTGAAAAGTGTGGTTGATTTATTTTTGAAAGAATCAGAAATTATTGGGGACTTTTTCTGATTAAAGACAACAAATTATTCTTATAATTCTAAACGTAAAAAATGAAGTGTGAATATAAAAAAGAGACAAAACTTATCTTTTTTGTTGTTGTTGTTGTTGTTGTTTTGGTTCATAAGCTAGCCCTGAAGGCAATTCCAAAAGAAATTAAAAAAAAAAGTATTTTCAGCAATGATAGCTCATTAAACCTTGGAAGGACAAACTTTAGGTGTTTGCTCAGACAGGTGTGTGTTTGTATATGTGTATCACGTGTGTGTGTGGGGGGGGGTCATGTCATTATTATCTTCATTCTACAACAAAGAGAAAACCTGGTTTGAACCTAAGTTCCGGGGGACCTGACACTTAGTGGGTAGCCCTTCTTTGAGGATGCTTATGCCTGTAATCTGCTCCAGCTGGAGTTGCTATGTATTGGTTGCGGGCTATTTTGCTTATCAACTGATTGAAGTTTCTACCGCTACCTCCTAACTTTTGTCAGTCAAGAGAAACTGTTGTACTGGATCTACTCTGTAGAACCTAGGAACAGCATGGAGTCACTAGAGTCAAGGGTAGTGTGCCAGTGGGGAATCTAACTCACTGCTGCCTGTTTGGCAGCCCCAACCTATGTACAATATTTGTTGGGACAATGTATTTTGAATACATTGTATCAGAAGACTAGAGATTCTTAAGACTTCCACTAAGAACAGAGACAGCTGAGAACAACAATTAAAATAGCACAGCTTTCACCAGTGGGCATCCAGCGTCCCTTCCTTGCTGAGTTCTTCCTGTAAGAACACAGAGACGTACATATTGCATCATTACTCACAGGGGTTCACTATGAGAGCAGAGAAGAATTTTATTTCTTCTAGGCCATTTAGAAGAGAAGTGGGTAATTCCCACAATTATCTGGAACCACCTCATCTTTCTTCCTCAAACAACAATATTCATTTCTCCTGTGTCCCCTTTTGTGTTCTGTGCTTTGAAACCAGGCAGGAAAAGCACACCAAACACACACACACACTCTCTCTCTCTCTCTCTTTCTCTCTCTCTCACACACACCTACTCATATCACCCACAGGATACATTTAAGTAGTGAAGTCTTTGCATTATATATCAAAATATCAGGGATAAATCAGTGTAGGCCCTCACAAGTAGTAGCTTCATTGTTCAGGGAAAGCACATAGGAAATTGCTCCCTTCCTTTCAACCCAGATTTCTTCATTTGTCGTGAAGAAGCAATAATAAATGCAGGATGTATGTCGTTTACCTTTTGGAGTTCCAGAAGGTAAAGAACAATTACACCAAGGCCACTCTTTCACTCCCTCCTAACTCCTGTGAGTTTTATTCGGTGTTTGGTGAGATCCCTCTATGCCCCTGCAGATATGTTACCCTGTCAAGGTAATGACAGCTCTTTACCGCCCACTCCAATTCCACCCACATTTGCTTTTATGCATTAACCATAATCCTAATTTTATGTAGGAAAATACTACAGTGATTTTCCTCAAAAGACAAATTTTCTGCTGGAGAAAGCTCTAGCCCTGCAGGGACGTAGTTACCATATATGCTGGGGGTGGGTGGGGACACGTCAGAACATGGAGGCAGGAGAGCCGGGCATCCCAAGTTGATAATTTATAATTGATCCAGGAGCCTCATTCTATACTTATCCCGAAGTCATCTTCTATGATCTATTGCTTAATGAAAGAAGAAATTAATTAATTAAGAACATGTGCAAGGAAGCCCAGGGGTTCAATTTCAATGTAAAATAAGTAGCTTATATTCACTAAAGAGTTTTTAACAATGTAGTTCAACCATAGATGAGGCAACCTTGAAAAGCAAGGTGCAGACCTGAGAGTCAGGCCTGGAGAGATTTCTTTTATTTTCTGACTTCTGTTTTCTATGCTTAGTAATAGTCACCTGAGGTCATGGTCCCTTTTGTAGTACATAGATCAATCAGGCTCTGCAGCATGCTTTGGAGTTTGAGATCCACTGAGTATTACGGCAAGTCCTGCTTTTGGTCACTGTTAGGGCATCATCTTGCTCTTACGGCTTTTGCCTCGTTGCCTTAGCGGTTGTTCCCTGGGGCTCTTTTATTTATCAGGCTACCAATTCCTTGGGGATGGCTTTTACTCACCTCCACAGCCCTACAGCCTACAGGGGTTAGGTGGTCAGTAAGTGTTGGTTAAATAAATCAATTGAGAAACAAAACAGTAACAACAAGAATAAGAATGGTCCCTGGCTCAGGAAACAATGATTAGGCAGCCCAGTAGCGGAAGGCAACCAGCTTCCCTTCCTGCACTTGTGAGTCTTTGTCTTTCGGCTATTAAGGAAGGATGACTTTGGCCACATGGAGGTCTACCTTACAAGTTAGCCCAGTTTCCAGGTGAAACCTTCAGCCCCATTTGAAGGCTGCCTTCTGTGCTCTAGGTCCCCAGGACATTCCCCTACATAGTGACACCACCTCAGTTCATGGAGAGATGAGGTTTACAGCTTCTGTAGGAGGTTGCTGTCCAGAGTGTAACACGGGAGGAGCAGTCCCTGCCTGAGTGAGCACAGCGTGTTTGCTTCCTTCCGGCTGCCGTCAGTTCTACCATGTCACAGAGTCAACATTTAAGGTGATTGTGTGTGCTTAGGAAATGGTCCTCCAAATCATCACCCTGCCCCCAGGCCCTATGCCTGGAGGGCCAGGTCTAAGCAGCACTGAGCTCTGGCCTCGAGTCCAGGGTAATTGGTGGCAAGCTCACACACAGATTTGCCACTCCTCTGCAGTCCAGACTTAGGAATTCGTAGTTCCTCTTTCAGAAGTGACTCATTTGGTTAAGTTATGAAATTTTATAGAGACTGTTATATTAAAACTGTTATATTAAAATCTTGAACCTCTGGTACAAGATTCTTCCCGAGATTCTGTTTTAAAATATGTCAACTGTACTGGATTCTTCAGAAAACTAAACTACCTAATGAAAGATTCACTATTGATTGCTGAGAGTGAATAGGTCATCACTGGTCTTGTGACCCATAAAACCTCTAAGCACTGCACTCTGGGTAATAAATTATAGGATGTTCAGAATAAATCATTAGTTAGCAATGTATGAAATACATTTTTTTTAAAGAAGAAAATACATTTTAAGTGTCAAGGCAGAAAATTACCCATACACTCCATATCTTTAAGATATTCAGGATTGGTGAGCAGCAGGCTTTGGGTACGGATGAGTTTGGCAGCAGGACAGGAAATCTTTCAATGCTAGTATATACTTGAAGGAACTAGAATGCAAGCTGGCTAGAAGAGACAGTAGCCGCAAGGCATCTGGAATGTGAATGCATATAGGACAATGTGGTGGCTTCTCCAACCTATCAGTGACTTGTACTCCATCCAGGCGTGTAGTCCTGGGTAGGAAGCCTTAGTAAGACATTTTTGGGAAGAGCAAAATATGACAATAGTGTTTTCCAATAAGAAAATTCACAGTAGTTGTGAAACCAATCATTTCCCTGTTTTCTTCCTGTGTGATGGTCTAACCTGGGTGTTCTTGTCAATGTTATGGTTGACTGAGGACACAAAACAAAACTGGGGGTGATGGTGGTGAAGGAAATGAGACATAGACAACATCCTGGATAATTTTGAAAATAAATCTGGAAATTAATGTTATTCTCAGAGAGGAGAAACTCTGATGAGCACTGGTTCCCTGCCACCCCCTGTCTTTTAAGTTTTTAAATCATCATCCTCACTTCCATTTCCATAAACACTGTAACATCAGTGAGAAATCAAAAGTGCCAGCTCATTCATGGACTTGGACCTGTAAGGGGGCATGGGAAGGAGGAGAGGAGAGAAGGAGGGAGAGATCGTATTTGACTTATACCAAGTACCTGGGTGATCCAAGCAAGTCAGAACTTCTCTGAACTTCTGTTGAAAGTGTCTCCAAGGTCCAAGTCCAACTTAGCCTGAGCTCTGTCACACTTTTTGGTCGAATAAAAAATATCATGGATAAAGAAACTGTGGTACATCTACACAATGAAATACTGTTTACGGAAGAAAGAGTAATGAAGAAAAAAAAAAGAGTTAGCTGCCAGGAAAGCAAAGAAGGAGGGAGAGATGAAGGAAAGAAGGGAGGGAGAGAGGCAGGAAGATGGGAATGAAGAAAGGGAGGAGAGGGGGAAGGACAGGAGGAAGGACAGGAGGAAGAAAGGGGGAGAGTTACTAATTGGTAGTCTCCCCTCACATATTCCTTCTATGTTCCCATTATCCTGCTAAAGAAACAGCGACAGGGATACCTCATCCATCTCGCCCTGTGTACCGAAGATCCATCTCTTGAAACTTGACTTCAAAGGACCGACAACTCAAGGAAAAGCCAAAAGAGGAGATCCTGTCTCTTCTTTTGAACAATGTCTGCAGGAACATTAAGCTTCTGCGGTAGAAAAATGTTTGTTTTTTCACTGTCATATGACATTCTTAATTTGCTTAAGGTATTTATAATTTTTCTTTTTTGTGATATTGAATTTATTTTTTAAAATCTATCTGGAGCTCCTAATAGAACAACTTTTAGAATCATGTGGATTTGTCTTTAAAAATAACCTTAAATCTTGGAGAAAAAAATGAGTAGGAAGGGAAGGTCAGTCTAATTGCCCAAGTATCCAGGTTCCTTCCTGTTATAAGCAAGGAGTTGACTTTTATTCTTTTGTGTATGTGTATTGGTGTGTGTATATTTGTATGTGTGTTTATTTGTGTGTGTATTTGGTGTGTGTATATTTGTGTGCATGTGTGTATTTGTGTGTGTGTGTGAGAGAGAGAGGGTAGAAAAAAAGAGAGTTACACATGTGTTTTCTCTTTTAAATGCGAGACTAGCCATTAAGAGGGGCTAGGACAAAGTTTCTGTGTAGACTGTGGATAGTCAGCATATTTTTGGCCAGGAGTTTTGTAGGGTGAATTGTTGGTATTGTCCCTACAATACATTCTTTTCTTCCATCTCCTTGTGGCTCTGATTTCCAGCTTGTGAAACTTGTGCATCTTTACAAGGAGAAACCTTTTCTGGTTTAAAGAGTTACAGCATGTGGTCCTGACAAATCCAACAAATTCTTTCTCCTCACCAGCCAGTGACTTTGGAGAGATCATTTGACCCAAACCAGTCCAGTGAGAGTAATGCCAGGATTGGCCATTATTGTAAGCAGGAATGCTTACAGAATGCACTTTTCTTCCTTGGATCAGAGAAGCCATTGGTGACAGTTTTGGCACAGTGTTGTTCAGGATAAAGCAGCATTTTGGAATAGAGAGCAAAAGGAGAGATTCTTGGCATCCTAGTTAGGGTTCTGCTGTTGTGACATTATACATGACCAAGGCATCTTATTGTTTTTGTTTGTTGGTTGGTTGGTTTTGAGACAGAGTTTCTTTGTAGCCTTAGCTGTCCTGGAATTCACTCTGTAGACCAGGCTGGCCTTGAACTCACAGAGATCCACCTGCCTCTGCCTCCCTTGGTGCTGGGATTAAAGGTGTGTGCCGCCGCCGCCGCCGCCGCCGCCGCCGCCGCCGCCGCCGCCACCACCCTACAATAGAGGCAACTTATAAGGCACATTTAACTGGGGCTGGCTTACAGCTCCAGAGGATTGGTCCATGAACTTCATGGCCAGGAGCACAGCAGTAGGCAGTCAGGCAAGCATGGCTGGGACCTTACGTCTGATCTGCAAGTTGAAGACAGAGAGAGCAGGGCTGGGTTTGTTGTAGGGTTTGGAAACCTCAAAGCACACTGTCAGTGACATAGCTCTCATAACAAGGATTAGGCCACACCACCCAATCCTTCCTAAATAGTCCACCATCTGGGAATAAAACATTCAAATATATGGGCCTGGGAGACTTATTTTCATTCAGACCACTACCACTAGTGATATGTTTTAGTGGCTGGATCAAGCCTCAGTTAATATGTACTGTGTTTCTAAATGTCTCATTATAGAAGCTATAAACTCCTTTCTAACATTTAAATCCATGGAGACTGTGCTTTCTTTAACTGCAAGACACAGTGGTAAGCAGAGGGCGATGACTGCAAGGGGTGGTACCTGGGAAGTGCCTGTATTTACCCCAGGGAGGGCATTAATTCATCCAAGGACAGATAGCTAAATCCAGCACAGACAGAAACAAACACCAGAGTTTCAAATCTTTATCTTCATGAAAGGACCTATAAATATGTCTTTGTTTTGTTGTCTCGATATGATTAGAGTCAAAGTTCAGGAAAAGAAGAGATACTTTTATTCCCTCTCCCCCTCTCTCTTTTTCTCTCTCTAGCACACACTCTCTCACTGTGTGTGCAGTCACATATGTATACTGTCACTGTAGAGAAAGATGTATACTATCATGCCATTGGCCTCTGCACATTCCTCACCATATGGTATTTTATGACATAGAAAGCGACATTAGTGGCCAGAGGACTGAGATCAACTCATTGCCAACCTGTATTATGCTTCAGAGTTGAGCAAAAATTAATGTGTGGAGTGAAAATGTTAGTAGTTAAAGTAACATAGTTATCAATCTTTTCCATATCTTCCACTGGAAAGCTAGAAAAAAGAGGGTATAAAAGCAAGGTCTGTGTCTTGTTATCTAAAACAACACTTTCCCCTTCCCCTGAAAGAAGGTTCTTCCACATTCTTAGAGCAGGTGAGAGCAAAGCTTGAGGCTGGAGAGGGGCTGGGGAAGCCATGCAGAGCGACCCCAGGGAGGCAGAGGATACACAGCCTCCTGCAACCCAGTGGGACCCAGTTCATAACCAGAACGTGAGATTTCCTATCAGGCATTAGAATTCAAGAGAGCTAATTTGGGGAGAATTAACCAAAGGAAACCCAGTGAGTATGGTATTGAAGGAGGGAATACTGGAGCCCAGGAGAAGCTTGGGCTGCCGGAGTATCCACCATAATTAAAGCAGATCAGAACTGCTCTGGGGAAAGAAGGGCGAGAGTCTCCAGCCAGCCTCATCTCCACCAGCAAATGGCAGGGCAGAGGCTCCGCCATGCTGGCAGCGAGGAAATCAGGAGGAAACCCCAGAGAAATTTCTCATAATGCCTACTCTTTTCTTACTTTCTTTTTTTAATGAGGAAATAATTATGGCAAACCAGAATGAATAAGCTGATTTGACTGGCTACATTTGCCCCTCAAACAAAAAGTAGAGTCGGTGGGGGCAGTCATATGAACACAAGACTTTGAAGAAATGCTCTATCTTTAAACTTTTGAAGATGAGGGACATGAAAAATCAAAACAAAACAAAAACAAAAACAGGAAAAACTACTGACACCTCTGAGCAGGTACATGGATGTATTTGCAAAGCCACAGTTCTGGGTGACAGGCACAGGGACATTGTCAACAGGTGACAAATTTAGACCCAGTGACAGCCCCCCCCCCCGCCACCCCCATGGAATCCCCTCGATGCTTTTCCTTCCTTGTCATCTTTGCAGGGAGCCAGAAAGGGAGCAGGATTTTCCATGAGACTGATAAAATAAGCCAGATGAACCATTAAAGATCATGGCGGTTATGTTAGCCAGTTATCAAAATGTGGACTGCATAAGGGAGTTAGCAATGATTTATAAGACGGCACAGGCTCTCCCTGGAGAGCCTGGTAATTCTCCTCCTATAAAATAAGTCCCCGCTCCAGCACAGCACCTTTGTCAGCTGACAGGCCCTTGCACCAGACAGCATGTTGGGCCCACCTCATGGTCTGTGAAGAGTGTGCTCCTGTGAACTGACTGGCTTGGCATCTTCGTGGAGCAGCCGCAGTGGGCAGAACACTGGCCAGACCCCGCTGCCGAAGGTCAGTGTGACTGAATAGGAAGTTGGCAGTGAGTTTGCCAATCTACCCAGAGGTAGAGAGAGAGCTAAACGCTGAGGGCTCATCTATAGAAAACTGATTGAAGAGTTAGATGTGGCAATGCACACCTATAAACCCAACTCGGGAGGCAGAGGCAGGAGAATAAAAGAATTTAAGGCCAGCCTGGGCTACATGGGACTCTGTCTAAAAACAAAGGAAAAAAGGAAAACTTAAAGACTTGCTGCAAATCTTGAAGTATAAAATAATAAAAATTTTAGAGGAAAATATTATCCTGGCACTATGATCCCATCATGACCCTAAGGTAGGATTTCTTAACCAAGATGTGAAAAGCCTCTCTTGATGAAAACACACCATGAAGAGAAGAAACACAAGCTGAGGCGCTTACGTTTTTGTATCCGCATATGCAGGCATAAGGAAATGAACGGCTAACCAGTTGTATCCAGACCCTATAAAGAACGTCTACAGAGCAAACAACAAAATAAGGAGACTTTTAAAATAAAACAAACTGGCAATAGCCTTGAACAGGCTCTTCAGAAAACAATGTTAAAAAAGCCACAGTGACACAGGGTTCCCGGAGTGGCCCAACATATGACGCTGCGCGTCGGCAAAGATGAAATGCTCACCCTCTGTTTGCTGACTCCAGTGGAAATTGCTTCGCCCGCCTTGAAACCCGAGTTGGTAGTGCTGCAAAGCTAAAGCTCCAGGCCCCGGATGGCTCAGGGAAGTGTCCCACCGCTCAAGCCTGGTGTCCTGAGTGTCAGCCCTGGGCTCACCGTGAAAGGGAGATGCTGAGCCCGGAGACGTCCCTGACCTCCATGCTTCCTTCTCCCCGTCCCCATACACAGACTACAATAAAAAAAGGTGGAGAAAAACTCTAAAATGGAAACCACACCCACGCACGCACGCAAGCACACCCTTTTTAGGATGTAAGCATCAGAGTATGGGAAATGTCAAAGAACAGGATGAAAGCAGCCGCCTTTTTCAAAGGCTGTATCAAGACATGATAGACTTGGGGGCAAAGTTAGCAATTTAGAAATAGTGAAAACCCTGAGGACAGAAGGGGTCAAAGAAGTCTTCAGAAATGGTCATCCAAGTCTACCAACGAAGCAATCATTGCTCCTAAGAAACGGTTTTTTCAATAACTACGGTACGATAAAATGTTTGTTTTGACTTGTCAGCTATTGGACGCGTCACTTGACTTCAGTTTTGAAGGCGTGTGTTGCGGCGTTAGCTTTACCCTGGTCCCCGTGTACAGGAATCCGCGGCTGGAGGATTACACTCTCCACAGGAGGAGGAACTACTGTACATTTTAACCACAGGATGTCGCTGCCTGAAGACCGAGCCTCTGCTGCATAGAGATGCGGTGGTGGTGGTGGTGGTGGGGGTTGTCCTTTCCATGGGGAATCACAGGAACAGGTGTTTAATTCAGATGTATCCACCTGTTTTTACTTTAACCCTGTGGTGCGGAGGAGAGGTGGGTCACCCTGAGCTCAAGGCTTCTGGTGGAAGGGAGGCTGGGGACATGAGCCCCACAGGCCTCAAGCCAGGCAGATCTTTCACCTACAGGTAGGTTCTCTCTAGCAACGCGGGGCCTCACTTGTCAAGCACAGCCCAACAGGAAGCTGCCAGTTACCTTGAGTCATAACAAGAGAGCCTTGGTCTCCAAAGCAACTCTCTGTAGCAGAGGACATCAAGAATGGCTTCCC
This sequence comes from Psammomys obesus, assembly GCF_907164565.1. NCBI lineage: Eukaryota > Metazoa > Chordata > Mammalia > Rodentia > Muridae > Psammomys > Psammomys obesus. The sequence continues at coordinate 16,649,029 of NW_026592548.1, forward strand.
CCACCCCAGTCTCTCTCATCCAGGAAGCATCTGTCCTTTCCTCCCCACTTCCCAGTGAGAAAGGACCCCTCGTGTACAGCCCCGTAGTCAGAAAACTCGGGCCCACGGCTGCTTGACATTTTCACCCAACGGCAGAGAAATAGCTGAAATCATTTCTAAAATCCCGCCTCATTGGGTTAACGGAGTGTGCTATAAATACACTAAAAATGAAATAGATGTGCTAAAAATGGATGAAAGATAAAAAAATGAGCAACCCAACCCAAGCACATTCACTTCTGTTAAGTATATGGTGAGTCACTAAACTGCCTTTTTATATCATATGGCAAAACAACAGGTGGTATTTTTATGTCAAGGAAAAAAATTCAATTAATATTTAAGTATGGCTATTTATAGGACCAAAATAAAAACATGCCATGGATGACTGTGCATAGATGCTGTAGGGAGATATAAGCTAGACTTGGCACTGGAAAAACTGAGTTCAAATCCTTTCTCTACGGTAGATTAGTGGTGGATGTGTTAGAGAACATGCTAACATGTCTACCTTTAATACAAAGACCTATTAGGTTTATCCTATAGCAAAACACAACGCTTGCCAATTAAAACCTGACTGGAGATGAGAGAGAATGGTGATTTTTATTTTTGCTTTTGTTTTGCATTGTTTTGTTGTTTTGTGATGGGCATGAAGTAAGCATCAAGTTCTCATTCATTGGTTCATTTATGTTTATTGGAAAACAAACAAAGCCATATAAAAGAGGAGTGAAATTGTGACGTAAACTGCACAGAGCAGTCCTCAAGCACTTTGCTTTGTGTGAGTGGTTCCAGTAAGTGAATTCCTCAGGGATACGGCGTAGTAGTCCTGCAGTCATCTTCTCTCTTTAGGGACCAGAGATCTCTGTCCTTAAAGGGCTGGGCCACAGGGTCTGCATCCATTTCAACCCAGAAGACGAAGATAATCTGAACAAGAAGAGACTAAAGAAAGGTCTGTATGGGTATGTTCAAGTGATGGCAGCCTCTTGGGATGGTGAGTGAGTGCTGAAAGCCTTCAAGTGGCCTGGGGTAAGAAGATTAATGGAGACTAGGAAGACCCGTAAAATTAACTTGGAATGAACATTAAGGCAAAGAATTAAACTTTGGCTGCATTAACCGTTTGGATTTTAGGCGACGAAAGTGAATTCTGTGATAATGGAAATATCATTTAGGAGTAGATAAATGTAGAATAGAAAAATCACCCCTGTAAAGGTGAATGATTATTATTTCCCAGAACCCCACATATGATTTTACTTTCTGCCAAATGTAGTTTTGGAAGGCTGTGTCAGATTTTTTTTTTCTCCAAAAGTTTTTGATGTGTGTTTTTGTTTGCTTTTTAAGTTTGGGGAGAGGGGACAGTCTCTTGCTACACAGGCCAGGTTAATTCCTGATCTCCCTGTATCCACCTCCGAACCTTTCAGTCTTATGCCACCATACACTCAGCACTAAAGGAAGCTTTTGATTAGAAACACAAACAGTTGCTTCTTTTCTCATAAGGGATCACAAGAAAGTCCCAGACTCTGCTGTGTCAAATGTTCCTTTCGTGTTGTCTCTAAGGAAGACGATCACAGTGAAGCATGCTCTACCCTCCAGAATGTGCACACTTTTTCCATCTGTGGCAAACCTGTGCCGCTGATGGGGGTGAGGCTTCTCCTTTTTGTGATATTACCTTTGGAGCTGTCAGCTCACAGCAGATGACCTTTCACATGTGGCCTCATCAGTTCATGTACTTACCTTCCTAGTAGTTGACCTCTGACCTCCTGCAGCCACTCTCCTTAGAGGTAGTGTGGGACTCATCATTACCATAGGAAAAAACCCAAACCTCCTTTTTGTGCCCAATTCATTCTGTTGGTCCTTACGCAGCTGGGTCACCCAGGCCTCTCTATACAACACATATTTAGGCCTGTTGATCTCTGGCCCATCTAGATATTCACCTGCTTTTTTAGTGTCACCTGCTTTTTCCTAGGTCATCACAGCTCCCATTTTTATTACTGAGATTCCTTGCTTTGCTATTATAAACACTTTGTGGCTCATGCCTTTCCCTTTCCTGATTACCTCTATTTCTTGATTTTTAGAAAAAAAGTGGAACCGGAATGTTATTTTTAGAACTTACAGAAGTCAATCAATTCCTTGTTCAAATACTCCAGTCTTAGCTACATAGAGAATCTAAACTAACCCAGGATCTTCGGATAGGAATGAAGGATTGCTGGTACTTTTCCAGGAAAAGCAAATGAAGATGGGAATCCTAGTGTAGAAATTTATTAATCCCATTGATGAAGGTCATTTAAGTGTAGTCTGCAATAAAAACAAATTCAGATAGGCATGGAAACAAACCTGCATGAATAAGGCCCAGATCAAACTATAAGCAAAAGTCTGTTCTTTTAAGGACTTCAGACATCTGGTGGTAGGCAGATAAGAGGAAAGAACCATATATAACATTTTAGAAAATATCACCAATATAAATTAGTTTTTATGAGAACTTAAATCCATGGGAAGTTTTGGAAGTTTAGACAGAGGTTCAAATAGACATTTTTGTAAAAAAAAAAAAAAAAGTTATTGCAATTAGAAAAATACCAATGAAGGAAGAAAACACTGAAAGGTAGGGCTGAAGAACTTTGAAAAATTGTTTATTAGTGGGTGTGTCTGTCTGTGTGGTATATGCATACATATGTGTATGGGTACCAAGAGACCAGAAGAGGGCATCAGATACCCTTATTTATCACTCTCTGCCTATACCTTTGAGCCAGGGTCTTACCCCAGAACCTGGGGTTCTATTCTCAGGTAGGCTGGAACCAGCAACCTTCAATTGTCTTTCTGTCCCTGCCTTTGGAGCTGGGATTATAAGCATTTGCAGGGATGTCCAGTTTGTTATCTGGATGCTGGATGCAAATTATGGTCTTTATAACTTAGAGTAAGTACTCTTTAACTGCTGAGCCTTCTTTTTAGCCATTATATGTATATATTTTTAACCTTGATTTTTTTAAAATTCTTTATTAATTATACTTTATTCACTTTGTATCCTCCCTGAGGTTCCCTTCCTCCTCCCATCCCAATCCCTCCCTTCCTCCACCTTCTGTACGCATGCCCCTTCCCAAGTCCACTGATAGGGGAGGTCTTCTTTTCCTTCCTTCTGATCCTAGTCAATTAGGTCTCATCAGGAGTGGCTGCATTGTCTTCTTCTGTGGCCTGGTAAGGCTGCTCCCCCCTCAGGGGGAGGTGATCAAAGAGCAGGCCAATCAGTTTATGTCAGATACAGCCCCTGTTCCCATTACTATGGAACCCACTTGGACACTGAACTGCCATGGGCTACATCTGTGCAGGGGTCTTAGGGTATCTCCTTGCATAGTACTTGGTTGGAGTATCAGTCTCAGGAAAGACCCCCATGCTCAGATTTTTCGGTTCTGTTGCTCTCTTTGTGGAGTTCCTGTTCTTTCCAGATCTTACTGTTTCCCACTTCTTTCATAAGATTCCCTGCACTCTGCCCAAAGGTTGCCCATAAGTCTCAGCATCTGCATTGATAGTCTGCAGGGAAGAGCCTTTCAGAGGTCCTCTGTGTCAGGCTCCTGACTTGTTCCCCCTTTTCTCCTTCTTCTGATGTCATCCTCTTTGCCTGTCTGGATAGGGATTGAAAATTTTAGCAAGAGTCCTCCCTCTTGGTTAGTTTCTTTAGGTGTACAGATTTTAGTAGGTTTATCCTATATTATATGTCTATATTAGTAAGTATATACCGTGTGCATCTTTCTGCTTCTGGGATAGCTCACTCAAGATGATCTTTTCCAGATCCCACCATTTACCTGCAAATTTCATGATTTCCTTGGTTTTTTTTTTTATTGCTGAATAAAATGAAAAGGAGATCAAGGGGATACAAATTGGAAAGGAAGAAGTCAAAGTATCACTATTTGCAGATGATATGATAGTATATCTGAGTGACTTCAAAAATTCTACTAGCTGGATCTTGAGGAAGTGCTATCCTAGTTGTCTGAGGAAGCACCAGATTGATTTTCAGAGTGCTTGTACAAGTTTACATTCCCACCAGCAGTGGAGGAGGGGTCCCCTTTCTCCACAACCTCTTCAGCATGTGCTGTCACTTGAGTTTTTCATCTTAGCCATTCTGATGGGTGTAAGGTGAAATTTTAGGGTCGTTTTGATTTGCATTTCCCTGATGACTAAGGATGTTGAGCATTTCTTTAAGTGTTTCTCTGCCATTTGATATTCCTCTATTGAAAATTCTCTGTTTACCCCTGTACCCCATTTTTTAATTGGATTACTTGATTTGTTCCTGTTTAACTTCTTGAGTTCTTTATATATACTGGATACTAGCCCTCTGTCAGATATAGGGTTGGTGAAGATCCTTTCCCAATCTGTAGGCAGTCGTTTTGTTCTGATGACAGTTTCCTTTGCTTTACAGAAGCTTTTCAGTTTCATGAGGTCCCATTTATTGATTGTTGCTCTTAGAGCCTGTGTTGTTGGTGTTCTGTTCAGGAAGTTGTCTCCTGTGCCAATGAGTTCAAGGCTCTTCCTCACTTTTTCTTCTAAGTGGTTTAGTGTGTCTGGTTTTATATTGAGGTTTATTTATTTTGGGTAAAACCAAAAATCTAGTGATGTGGTATTATAAGAGGCACAACCAAAGTTTAGAGATTCAGGGAAGTTGAAGTTTAGGGTGAGAAAAGAATAGATAGATGCTCTCTTCAGCAAATGTGGAGGAACTATGATAGATCAAACAAACCTTAACAAAAGAAATCAGTGTGTGTGGGGGGGATTACTTATATTATTTTAAGAATTCTAATTTACCAAGTATGGGACTTTATAGAAAGCCATTCTGAGTTTGATTTGACCTAATAGAATTGCATAAAGATATGAAAAGATAGGAAAATTGTGTTTGATCCCTGCCTGTGCCTTGTAGTTATAAGACCATGAGCCATACAGTAAGATCCTACCTTATTCAGAGAGGAAGAGGGCAGAGGAAGGCAGAAAAAAAAGCATTCTAGAATTATAAGGAGTAATGAAGCAAATTCTTTCTTGGTGGAAGATTGGAACATGTCTCTTTTAATTACTAGTGATCAAATAAGGATGCAGAAGAATTGAGCTCTGTTTTCAGAACCTACAACCATACATTTATAAACTCTGACCTTAAAATCATGTCTCTTCTCCTTTCCTTCACCATGGTGTGTCGTACACCTGACTTGGCTTCTTGCCGTGTCTTCTCATGAGACTTTCCGAGTCAAGCGATTTCTGGCCAAGAAACAAAAGCAAAGTCGTTCTATTCCTTAACGGACTTAGATGAAAACCGCTAACAATATCTGGTACAACTCTAAGATGTGACACTGGAGGAGAATGAAGCTGTGTCTGTAAGGATTCGTTCACACAGTGGCAACACTGAAGGGTTGTACTGAATCATGGTCATGCATCTGTCCTACCAAACAGAGTTTGACATTTTTAACCTGGAGTCCTGGTCATGCCTAAATTGGGGATATGGTTTGTTCAGTAATAAAATGTAGAACCTTTCAAAAAATTACAATATATTTTATATTAATTACATATGAGATTTTCATAAGAAAATAAAAAACCAATCACAAAAGTTTAGAAAATTGTTATCACATAGACCATATTGTCTTAGTACATTGAAATTCAAGTAGAATTCCACAACAGGATGAATTAAAATTCCTACATTTTTTGAAATTAATAAAATGCCCTCCTAATTGCTCATAGATCAAAGAAATATCATAATTAAAACATAAAGCTTACTTGTAACTGAGTGAAAGCGGCAGTATTACATATTGAAACTTATTAGATGTGAGGGAAAACAGACTGAGAAGACCATTTACAACACAAAATGACTACACTGTAAAAGAAAAGAAGCTAAAAATTAATGACATAAATATCCAACTTAATAAGACCTCAGACATTAAATCTCAGGACCATTTGATATTTTCATTAGAAATTATCAAGGGTACCAAAGAGCTTTTATTCATGTGGATCATAACTATTAATATTTATAGAGATTAGAAGGTATAATTTTATGACATTTATTAACTCATTTAAAACAGTAAGCTGATTATATATTAGCCTTATATTTTTAATAAAAGTATTTCTCTCTGAAAAAGGATTGCACTGGCTTGTTCGTACATTATTAGAAATCTAATCGACCTGTTGTGATTTGTTGGTTTGCAGTGTATGAAATACACCTGATCTCATACACGTACCCTGGAAAAACAGCCTTTTCACAGGTCTGGGAATACTGTCCTTTGCTACTTGGCTGAGTCTCTACAAGTGGCAAGCTCTCCAAGAGTAGCAGTGAATCTGCAATTTGAAACTATATCAGTTTCTCTTTCATGTACGTCACACTAAGGTCCTTTTATACATTTTGCCCATTGAATGAATGCTTTACCGAAGCAAGATTTTCTAATATCACTTATTGATCATCTGGAGAATGTTTATAGAGTGAGTTTTACAGATTTCTTAAATGTTGACATATTTCATTATACTATGTGGAAAACCCCACACTTGTCATCACCCATCTCATGAAACACCCTAGAGATATTGGGAAACAGTCAAATTCAGAGAATAGTAAAATATAAATTCTAAATTTCACTTGAAAGCTTATATTTTAATAGTGACAATAAATAATTTAGGAGTGTGCACTAAAATGACAGCTATGATTTATTTAATTTGATAAACTGTCCAATATACCAAACTGAATATTTATAGTTTGTATGTCTAGTTCTTGGAAGTAAGAATGGTTCACTAGGAAAATGGCTAGTTCAGCTGGCAACTCAACAATCACAGAAATGCTTTTTCTTTTAAAGCAACTATCATATGTTAAAAGAGAACAGAAGTGCCTAATGGGGAAAAAAAATCTCAGCTCATCAGACAGTATTAAGCAGACATATAAGTATGAATTGAGTCTTAATAAAATGATATTTTCATTGTTTATGTAAGGATACTTAATTGATTGATTGATTTTATTATTATTGTGAGTGTTCATACATGCTACATATATGGAAGTGTGCATGTGACAGTATTTATGTGAAGGTCAGAAGGAAACATTTAGAAATCACCAGTCTTGGTGGCAAGCATCTTTACCCACTGGACCACCTTGCCAGCGAGGACATTCTTTAGTGAACATGCTTTCAGTTCTACAGTGGCGATGTAGTGGTGAAAACTAAACACTGCCTTGAGCTGTTGAGGTACCACTCATTGAGTCTATCCTTGTTTTCAGATTAACACTTCCAAGTATCATAGCAAAACCATTAAGTAACATAGTAGTATGTTAAAAATAATTTTGCTATTACCTCCTTAAAAGTCCTTGTGACTCTACAGAATACTATAGACTAGCTCTTTAAAAATCAAGATAAGCTGTGAGTCTATCACCTTAAAACCAACCAATCTTCCTCCTGTTTTGATTTTCTTTCTTTTCTTCTTTCCTCTTTCTTTCTTTCTTTCTTTCTTTCTTTCTTTCTTTCTTTCTTTCT
>NW_026592548.1:16656537-16712061 GCF_907164565.1 Psammomys obesus
CTTTCTTTCTTTCTTTCTTTCTTTCTTTCTTTCTTTCTTTCTTTCTTGTTCTCATGTAGCCCAGGCTGGTTACATAATTTAGGATGACCTTTAATTCTTAAACTCCTGCCTCTGTGTCCCAAATTACAGGCATGTGTAATCATGTGGGGGTTTGCTCTTATTTTTGTAAATAAAATTTTATTGAACCAAATAATGTCTATTCCTGTATTGTCCATGTCTGCTTTCCTGCTATGGTGACACAGCAATGTAGTTGCATTGAAGGCCATATAGCTCCCAAAGCCTAAATTAATATTCAGAACTCATAAAAAATTTTTTTACAATGTTAATAAGATAAAGTCTAAATGGGTAAAATATTTGAACAAATATATCACAAAAAAAACACATGGAAAAATACTCAAAATCACCAGTTATAAGAAAAATAAAAATGAAAGCTTTGATAAATTATAATTCTTATGCAACATATTAGTTAAAACTAAGAAGTCTGAAACACCAACTGTTAGTGAGAAAGTGGTAAAACAAACAATTGTGGCAAAAAAAGCACCCCAACTTAAAATTGATGGGCAACTTCAGAAAACTACAATGTAAAGTCAAGCATTTTCATCCTTAGACATGAGAGTCTTCATATGTACAGGCCTCAGAGCTCTCAGCCTGGATGGAGCGACAGACCAATGTATCATAAAGCCACAGAAGTACTTACTTGGATTGTTGACCATGGCTGGGGTCTGAGTGCCACCATCCAAATAGAGTGGGAAGCAGTCTTGGGACAATGAGATGTTTAAGGAATATCCATAATCCCTTAATTATGGTATTAATATAGTGTTCACGATAGTTGTTGCCCACTAGGTTACTCTCATGATGCTGATAGGCACTCAGAAATGCACACAGTTCGCTGGTTTGGTGTGTGTGGTGAAGTGTGTTTGTATGATTTTGTCTGTGTTTGTGGGAAGCCAGAGGTTGACACTGGGTATTTTCCTCTATTGTGTAGCACCTTGCTTTTTGAGACAGAGTCTCTCCCCAGCCCTTCTCTCTTGCTTTGAGACAGAGTCTCTTACTGAACTGGGAGCTCACCAACTGGCTGGCCTGCCTGGTCAAAGGGCTCCAGGGATCATACACCTTTCTCCCAAGAGCTAGGGCACCACATCTGGCTTTTACACAGGTGCTAGGGATCTCAACTTGGGTCCTAATTTTTGTATGTGGCATGCGCTTTACCAGTTGAGCTATCTCTCCAGTCCCTGTCCATGTCTTGTAGAAAGGCAATTAAGCCATAAGAGAGAGAGAAAGGTTTTGAAAAGTTCCATGTGTTTGTGTGTCTGAAAGAAACTCACATGAAGCTATTTTTAAATGTACCCTACTTGCCACTGTGCTGGTTTGAATAGGGATGGCCCTTGTAGATTCATATATTTAAATGTTTGGTCATTAGGGAGTGGTGTTACTTGACAGGGATTAGGAGGTGTGGCCTTGTTAGATTAGGTGTGCTCTTTTTGAAGGAAGTGTGTCACTGGGGGTGAGTTTGGGGGTTTCATATGCTCAAGCCAGGCCCAGTGTCTTTCTCTTCCTGCTCCCTGTGTATCAGGTTGTAGAACTCTCCAGTCTTTCTTCAGCATCATGTCTACCTACATGCCACCGTGCTTCCCAGCATAATGACAACAGCCTAAACCTCTGCCCTGTAAGCCAGCCCCAACCAAATGTTCTTCATTATAAGTTGCTGTGGTCATGGCGTCTCTTCACAGCAATAGAACTCTGCCTAAGACACTTATGTAGACTTTTATATTTTTATCTGTTTGGCCTCTTTTTGTACACCCACCATCAGACCTGCCACGATCTAAAGTGCTTATATCAAACTGTTGGAATTTATTCTGAATAAGCCATGCTAAGCACGATTATGTGCTATCTCGTTTGCAAATCCATCTCTCAATACATCTCCAAATTTCTATGCCAGCATTGAAGTAAAAAAAATGCATGAAATGCATGCCATCAGCATTCACACTCGGGTCAGAGGAAAGCTTTGCCATCTCTCTGATAGGTCTGAGGCACTGGGTTCTTGACACAGCTGTGCCCATGTCAACAACACACATTCACACAGGACTTCATCTGCTCTTTATACACTCACTCAAGGCTTCCTCAGATCTCTATCCACAACAGTTCCAGATCTGCTGTGACTTTACACATTTATTTAATTACGTAAGCTGGAGTAAGAAAACACTTGAATGTCCAAACAAAAGTTTGTGTTTGTATTCTCTGATGAAGCCCACAACCTACTGGCAAAACATCAGAAGAAAAGGGAAGACTGAACTTTTTTTTTCTCTGCAGACAACTTTCCAGATTTGCATTGAGTTGGTTAGATGCAGAGGCTGCCATCTTCTAAAGAATGGCCAGGGGAATTCCCTGAGCTGAGCCTCTGAGGTGACTTAGTTTGAATTCATTCTCAAACTAGAGTAGCTCACAGGTGGGTTTCTGTCTTAGTTACTGCCCTCATTATCACAATTATCACCAGCAATCATACTGTTACTTTAAATCAAATATAGATTAATTCTTTGCTTTCCAGCTGCTGTGAGAAGCCCAGAGAAAGCTCAGGGTTTGTCACAGAGAAAGGACAAAAATGATCCGTTTGTAGACCTGCACAGGTATTGGGACTTCACTGCCGAGGGAGATGTCAAATCACTATGCTCAGCATGTCTGCATCAGTGAGAATGGATACTCTATGGGGGAGGGGGTATTGCTATTGTTGTTGTTGTTTTTAATGGACGTGGTGTCAGAGTGTCTTCTATGTACTTACGTTTATACTTATAGATTTGTGCTTTGCTTTCAGCCTTCCTCAGAGAAACCTTTTTTTGTAAGTAACAGAAGTAAATGCAGAGACTTAGAAATCACCTAAGTGCTGAGAATAAGTGACAATGTGCATGGCCCTGAATGGGACATCCATATGATCCCCCTACAAAGTCATAGGAGAGGGAGTAGAAAGAATGTGAGAGCCAGAAGAATAAGAGTCATGCTGGGCAAAGATGTCTTCTAGATATATTATGAATCACAAATTGTAGTTACCTGCAAAGACCTACAAGACCTGCATGACATGTGTCTATCAATGTTTCATCGTAGATGGAGGAGGGACCCATGAGGCCCCATCCTTCCTTGAGTTAGCAGTTGTTGGGACACTTTCTTTGCTGGTTTAGCTATTGATAAGTTGCTATGCTCTAGTATATAAGCCCCAACTCACATTCATGTAGATGCTCTGATTAAAATCAGGGGCTCACCAAATCGAGGCAAAGAAAGTGAAAGAAAGACACATCATGAAGGTAGAGGGATGGCCTATTGGGAAGATGGATTTTGGTGGAAAAAGGAAGGGGGTCAAAGAGGATAATGTGGAGGTCAAAATGACCAAAATTTGTGATATATGTGTATGAACCTCTGGAAGAACAACACAAAATTATGGTCACTTGAAGTGGAACCAGTCTATGAGATACAAGTCTCACAGGTTTAGCCACTGACTGCAAGCTGAGCATCTTAGATACTTTCCAGATAGTAACTTTTCTATAAATTTGTATTTATTTTTTCATGACATTTATTCTCACATTATTGTTTTAGAGAAGACTTAGGGGAGCCATGGATACCTCACTCTAGAGATGAGGAATCAGAAGGAAGTGATCCTCTTCAGATCTTAAAGCTAGGAACTGAAACCGGCAATCCCCAGTCACGTGACCTACTAAATCCTAAAAAATTCCCAATCGATTTTGCAAAACAATGAAGTCTCTGTCTTGATCATTGTCTTTCATTAACCTTAGCAACCTGGAAGTCTCTGTCTCTATGAAACAAAGTCTTTTTGGGGTGATTCTAGCTTGTAGTAAACCTTAATGAACCCTCTTCCAGCTAATTGGATCCATCCCTGCACCAAAAAGACAGTGCCAAAAGATGACTCATATCAGTAATGATCTTATGAAAAGTTAGCTCAGGTTCCCATACCTTTCCCATCTCCTGCATTTCTCATTGCTCAGCTGATGACCAGGCAGCCCAAAAGTCTCTTCATTTACTAAGTGTTACTAGACCCTCAACACAGCCTTAACATGAGAAATGCTTGATGAACTCATTTTAAAAAGTCTTTATTAGTTTTACTTTAGCACGTGGAGGTAACAAGCGTCATTGTTGCTTGTTCTCATTCATGCTCCATTCCCTCCCCCTTCACTCCCAGGCTTCTCCTGTGTCCTTACCCTCCCTCCCGCAGTTTCCTTCTTCCACCTTTCCTGCTTCTACGTCACGTGGCACCAATACGTCCTCAAGATTTTATACAAGACTTGGAAACACATTTTCTAGCTGCTTGCACATTCATCATTCTATATTCTCTGTAAATGATAATGAACTATTTTCAAATATTGTGTTTTTTTTTTTTTTTGCTGCATTATAACTTTTTGCCCCTTGCACTTTACTCTTAGAGTTAATGTGCATCAAAGAAGACATATACCAAGCATTATTGTTCAATCAGGTCTTGAAGGGGCATGCGCTATGAACATCATAAAACAAGTTCTACCTTATATAAGAAAAGACCTAGGACTTCTAGGACTAGACTTGCAAGTTGGGGAATCAGACAGGGACAGCCCTTTCAAGGTTGAATTACGTAGGAGCATGCCGGACTCGGCACCTGTCTTGGGCCAGACATTTCTTTATGTCTGCAGGTATCACACTGACATAGGTGGGATCTGCGTGGTCATTAGTAAGGGTATGAGGGTGATCAGAGCAATGGTCTGAGAGCTGATGGCAGTGAAGATGACCATGGACGGCCGTCATGGTAGTGGTACTGCACTTCCTCTACCAGATTCAGGACACGAGGCTGCAAGAGCATCCCTGTGAGGAACTCTCAGAATGACTAGAGAAGATTAAACTATGACAGCAAAAACGGGCGATGATTTGAGTTTATTCCCTTTTCTGCTTCCATGCCATCTTCTCCCTATTCGTTGTTACTTCCTTTTTAGTTTTAGAATGGCTTTTTTTTTTTTTTTTTTTGAGTACTAACTGGGCCAAGTCAATATGCTCTTATGCATTATGTTATAGACACAAGTCCCAGTGCCTAGGACCTGTCCATTTGGGCTGGTTATCTTTTTTTTGGTTTTTTTTTTTTTTTTTTTGAGACTTGGTGTTTGTGAAAATTTTTTGATGGGAGGGACAGCTCTCACTATACTGTTTGAGTTCCAGAAATGCAAACATTATATCCCATCCCTTTCCAGCAAAGCTTGGGAATCAGAGCAGGAGGCTGGAGCCAAAAACACGCATCCGGCCACACTGAAGACCCAGTCAGAATGACGAGAACAAAACAAATTTCCATGCAAATCAAAAAGTAACAAACAAAACAAAGCCCCGAGGATGAAATAATTCCTCAATCAAAAATCACTTTGGTTGAAATATGTACTGATACCTGCATTTGCAAAAGGAGAAATATGAGACTGAAAAAGAATGAGAGTCCCCCTCCAACAAATAAATCTTTCCTACTGCTGGTGGTACTCAGAGGTTTTCCAAATGAGATTTAAACGTATATCTGGTGAGAGTGCAGAAATGACTGATATTTAGCCCGGTCCACTTCCATCCAGCCCTTTCACAGGCATCATCTTGGCCTGATCTTTCCAACCACATGTGCAGGCGTGTACATTGTACAAGGGGTGATCCTACAGTATCAGGCAAGCACCCGCTTATCTCATGTCCCTCAGGTGGGAAAGGCATCCTTTTATTAGAGCAGCTTCTTCATGGAAGGAAAAACAAAAAACCAACCAACCAACCAAACAAACAAAATCCCCAGAAACACCCAATACTTCACAGTCCCTGAAATCTGGAAGCACCCCAACAAAAAGAAACTTCAGTGTGGAGGAAATTATTGTGACCTTTCTTTTTTGCAAAATTTGAGAAACCTTTGCTTTTGGGACAACACAGGTCCAGAATGGTCCTACTGTTGAGCTCGCTGTGGTGGGAGTGCACAGGGCTTTATGTGTGGGTTTCAGGGTGCCTGTTTGAAGCCGGTGGGGCTCCAAAACTGATCATCTGTTGAAGCAGGTGTTGCCGGTGAACTTGTCCTGAGGACAGGCCCTCCCTGGTCTTTGAAGTCTGAGGTCAAACCTTTTGCAGACTCTGCCACAGTGATTAGCAAAACTAAGTTGTAACTGGCGGACAGCTGATGCTGACTGCCTCGTCTTTGCTTACAGGAGCTGACCTTGGTATGTACAATAGTAGGGGAATCTGTGGGACTGGACAAACTGCAAATAGGTTGCCGCGAGTTTCCTGTTTTCATTCAGATGTGTACAAATTACCTCAACATGCCCTCTTCCTCCCCCACCCCCCCACAGAAAACACCAAGGTCTGAAAGAAACTCTTGTTACCCTGTTGCCACTTAGGTTTCACTGAGCCTGCATTATCTACTCACAGCCTTAATGACTTCCTGCTGAGAGAGGTTCTGTAGCAGTCTTGGCAGCAGGGCTAAGAATAGCATTAAATGCAAGGTTATCTAGGCATTACACCCACTGTAACATGCAATTAACTCTCCTCTTCCATTTTCATTACACAATTATTCATTAATGTCAATTTAATTTTATGCATTGTTCTACATGACCGAAGGCTGATTACGGGCCTTTTCACTCCAATATCCCAAGTTAACTGGTGCCAGCCGCACTCAGGGCTGCCTAATTGCAATTTAGCCCAGACAATTCCTCCCATTTTTGCCCTCCAGTAATGGAACAACAGATCATGGCCAGGTAAAGATTTTAAGGTGGAAATAAAGCCCAAGCTACAAAAAATGTTAAAGTTCAGAAAAGCCCCTTTTTTTTTTTCCTCTGCCCCTTTCACGTAATGGAATAAAGGCTTTCTTGGGGTGGGAGATAGAAAAAAAGTTTTTCCTTTATTATTATTATTAATTTTTTTTAAAGCATGAAGTTTCTCTGCGTTGAAGCTTCGTAGCATCATTACCAATGTGGCAGTACATCCCAGGTCTGAGGACCATTATTCCAATGGTAAGCTTTGCTGTACAGACCACAAACTGTGGACCATAACACGGACTCCACAGGAACACTGGCCAGGAGTATCACCAACATCATGGGTTTCCTTAATATGGAGGAATGCTTACTTTTGCTGTTACTACATCAGAAGGTTATGAAGTTCAGCCTTTTTAGTCAGCTTTCTGAACAGCCTTCCTCAGGAGGTAGCATGGAAAAGAATCTTGCTTGCTTCAAAGCCTCCCGCTGCAGTCTTTCTCCACATCCAGATAAATTCCAGAGATGTCCACCTTAAAACGATCAAAGTGGATCAGAGTCTGACTCTAGTCCTCCTCCATCTCAGGACCCAGGGAACTTGAATTAGCGTTTCATCTGTACAAACAGCTCATCATGGACGTTTCCAGTTTTAGAAAACAATTAGCAGACAATTGCCAAAAATTAAAATTTAAAGATTCATTAACAAGGACGCTAGCCTGCTCTCTGCTTTCTGTTGTTAGTGGCTGCTAAGTCTCGGGAAGGTGAGTCTGGGATAATGAACCCTGTCAGGGAATGCATCCCGCTGCCCTCTCCCACAATCAGTTACTGGGTTCCTTTCAAATCAATGTTAGTGCTAACTTCTTTGCAGGCTCCAAACAGTCCCAATAATGAGTAGACAGATGTGGTGAAGCTATGTACGATGCCCAGGGCTAGGCAGCCAGATTCCTTTTCTAAAGCGACAATTAAGCAAACAAGGTACAAACAGGCATTATAGCACCTCCCTTCTTGCCACTGTGGGCAGAGCTGTGTCAGCATTTCCATTTGAAACCTCTCTTTTTCAGGGTCTCTTGTAACTCAGCCATAAAAATTAGTTCCAAGTGAAAACTTGGCATGCAAAGTTTCAGCCTCAGAGTGAACTTTTTTTTTTTTTTTTCACAAATTGTCAAAAGTGGAGGGAGGGAGAGGTTCAGTCCAATGGCTATTTTTACTTTTTTTTTTTTTAATGGCACAAAAATAGAAAACAGAAATGCACTGTACTGGTTGTGCACTTGTTTGGAACTCTGACAGAAACATTTATAGGCCATTATGAGGCATGAGTGTTCTTGAATCACTGCGGGTTTCATAGCCCATGATTTTATAAGGCTAACCTCACTAGTGAGGTTTGTAAGTTGATTTAAAAAAAAATGCTGGGCGATACACCACCTCTCCCATCACCTGGAATTAGACGTGCCTCATCCATAGGTCCGAAGGTTCTCCTTCACATTACAGTGAGTCGCTGGGGTCTGTTAGCTCAAAACTCCCTAACCCTGAAGTGTCCACCAATATAAATGTGGCCACCAGACCACAGAGCCTGGAAGCAGTTTCCACAGAAGCCATGGGTGCTAACCTCCTTCCATACGCACGGGATCAGTTGCACCCGCGTGTGTGAGTTCACAAACTCCTCCTCTGAGAGAGGTGGGCCGTGATCCTCCTCAGTATTACTGCGGGGGAGAACTAAAGAACTTCAAACAGCAGCACAGGAAACTTAATTGACGACATTCAGCCTGAGTTGTGTGAGTTTGGTGACACACGCCAACAGCGGTGATAGAATCATGCTTGTGGCTAACCATGACTCATCCCATTGTCCAAAACTTCCAGCTGAGGTCTGGGACAAGCCTGTGAGGTTTGGGCGGCAGATGGGCTGTGATGACTCGGTACAACCTGACCAGGTTAATGGCAATGAGTTGAAAATGAGGCTCCAAGTTCTGGGGCTTGCCGTTTGTCAAAAACATAATGAAAAAGCTCCCATTGTTATGATTTTATCATCATTATTACCACCCTTTTTGCTCTGAGTGCTGGGTGAGGTTTCCCCGAGACAATAACTACTAAACTTATGCCTCCCCCTTTGATTGTACATTTAATTTATATGTTACTAATAGCTAACTGCTGTGTAAAGCCTTTTTGATTCATGCTCTGCTTGCTTTCCTTCTGTGAGGTTTATGGTCAGGGGACCTAATTTGCTGGCTTCATTATAAGCTGCATTTTGGGCAAAATATGAACTAATGGGGTTGAATTTAGGCCCTCAACTTTGCCTCAGAAGTCAAACCATGGCTTTGTAACAAAGAGGTATTTAACGGTGCCATTGGAGCATTGAGCTTCCTGAAGTTCACATATGATTAGAAGCTAAATATCTAAAAATCCATTTATTTGCTTAATAATGGTACCAAATTGAACCCATCTGTGGTTGGTACATTATAAAACCACTAAAGGACTCTTTTGAGGTACTGTGTGTATGTGATTGCTAACTTCATGGATTTCAGCTAACACCATTCAAATCAATTCAAGTCAAACCATCTTTCCTTGGGGACCACGTGCCTAGCCCAGTAGTACCGGGATCAGATCTGCATGTGTGCAGTGTCCCCTGCTTTCTTCTTTGGTCATGAGCATCACAGCACAGTTTAATTATGTGGGTGCAAGTGTGTCTTCCCTCCAAATCCCATTCTTTGATGGATAAGATATGTATCTGTCCCACTCAATTGCAGCGTGAGTGTACTCTTTACACGCAAGGGTTAATGATGATTTGGGCACATTAAGACAGGCCTAGGTGTATCACCTGAAGAAAAAAAAATTCCTGATTCTTTATCTTATTAAGCAACCACTGCCATACTCCTCAGACTGAATGGGGAAACTGAGGCACTCAGAGTTATTGGTCTTCACAGAGGCCATACATTGTAAGGACTGTGACTACTTTCATCCTGAGGCATGTCACCCTGCTTGACTCTTCTTATACCTTTCCGGGTTGTGTGCTGAGTGACTACGCCACAGCACTCTGGTTCTTGGTATTAGGAGCTTGGCTTAGCTGAGGAGCTCCACGTATGCACCAGAAACTACAGCTGTGAACTGAAGGACAATATATGACTAAGAAGGAAAGTTTGGTTTAGATAATAGGTACCATTTCAGTGAACAATGCAGGCAGATGCCCTTGGAAGAGGTGCCACAGTTTTGGGATTTGAACGATCTGAAGGCTTGGCGTTGGTGACTAGGAGGTAGTAGTTGTTTCTGCTGTGTGGAGGGAAAGGAAGGAGGAATCAGGTTCATTGCAGGGTAAGACAGTCAAACCTGGGGAAGGAAATGGGAGAGGGGTTCTAGGTCAAGTGGAGACCTTGAGAACCAGCTGAGAAGCAGAATCATCTCAAGGATGACCAGGGATCATTGAGTTAAACCTCGGCTTAAGAGAGCATCTTTGTGTTTGTTTGACGGCCTGGCCATGGGCCATGGATATAGTCAGGAAAGTTCCATGCTCTTGCTTGAGAACCAGCTGCAGCACACTTTCCCTTGGTGAGGCGACGGCTACTCCTGCATCCTTCTGGCTTTCGGCAGAGTGAAGCTACTTCTGTCTGATATCTTCAGAGTGTAAAGGTTAGGAGGACATGGGCAGCTGCCCGTCTGAGCGCAGCAGGGCCCGGTGCCCGAGTCTTTGATAGTGGCAGTCTTGCAAACTGTCAATCACAAGACATGTATATCTAGAATTAAGAATTCCACCTGGGCCTGAGGAGATAGCTCAGCTGGTAAATGCTTGTCATGTACCCAGCAGGCCTTGAGTTCAACCCCTAGAACACATATCACAAGCTGGGCCTGGAGGTATATATGTGTAATCCCAGTGCTGGGGAGACCAGGGCAGGATATCCCTTAGGCTGGGTGCCCTCCAGCTTAACTGAATTGAGTTTAAAGTTCAGGAGAGACTTTGTCTCAAAAATAAAGTGGAAAAAAATGAGAAAATCACCTTGTTTGAATGCTGGCCTCCAAATGCTTGCCAACATGTGTGCACACACGCTCAGATACCCTAGCTACATTCACACACACACACACACACACACACACACACACACACACACACACACACCTTCTCACATTAAGATCCAAAGTATCCAACTAAATTCAGTAATTCTTACCCCATCCCTCCCCAAGAACACTTAGCTAGTCTCCCAGTATCTCATAAAAATCTGATCCACAAAGTACTGTGTTGTGAAAAGTCTCAGTCGACACCCAGCTGTCAGTGAGTTAGCATGCCACAGAGCTATTGGGATGATGGGATGTAGCTACTCACTTGGAAAAGGATCCCATTCAGAACCTACTCAGAACACTCCGGGTTAGCTTGCATTCTCTCTGCCAAGCCTTGCAGATCCTTAGCAGTCATTCTTCTAGGGGCCACAGGAGGTCCTGGTCCAGAGAGGTGATTCTTGACAAGGTATGGCTTCTCAAGGAAGCCCTTTGACCCTTAGATAATATTTTCTCAAAGTATCATATCAAAACTGTCTCTGTGAGGAAAAATGTACATTTTTCACATGGCATAGAGGGCTAGAATTCAGTTTTCAGAGCCACACCCTTCTCCTAAAGGCTTAGCTTGTCTCCTCAGACAATCGAGAAAACCCTGAGCCCAGAGAAGGTCTGAGTTGCCAATACCAGCAGCAGACATGCATTCCTGTGCTTCCCCTAGTTCAGGGTGCTCTTTCCTAATATATCTTTGGGGCTGTGCAGATTATTAAGCCTAATTAGACAGAGTTCTCCTCAGTTAAGATAATTAGCAGGTACCAGCTTCGAGTCAGAGACCCTAGGCTACCATCCAAACTCTCACTGTCTCAAAGAGCTACAATGAGTCACATAATTTTTCAGATTCCCAATTTCCTCATCTTTAAATCCTGTGTAGTAACAGTCCCAAACGACCTGAGCCTTTAAGAGTATCAAACAAGATGCCTCATGGGAACTTTCTTAAATGGATTGTAAAACACTCTTCAAATGTTGCTGTAAATAAGGATGAAAATATGATTTTAAAATGTGATAATGTTTGTATTGACATAGTTTATATCTGTGTATAATATCTCTCCTCCCACTACCCCCTAAAATGCAAAACAAACAAGAAATTGGTTTTCGAAAAGACTGCATTCCTGCCAACTTTTTGGTATAAATTGAGTGCTATTGGGAGGTTGGAAGGCATGAAAAGTGGCACCCTCTAAATCATTCTTAAAAGACGTCAACATGTCCGCAGTGCTTGTTTTCAGGTAGCAGGGATGTTGGAAAACACTCTCAGCCTTCCCCCTTCCCCATTCTCAATTATTGATCCATATCGGTGTAATCATCAAGCAGAAAGCATTTAAAAAGAAATCTCGTGGTTTCCCTGTAAAGATCTCTACTCAACAGCAATAACAGTCACAGTCTGTAGACTGCTTGCTAAGGGTGTGCTTTACATACGTTACTTTCTTTTGTGTCAATGTATGTGTATGAGTGTGCATGTATGTGCCAGTGCGTGGATGACAGAGGTCCACCTTGAATGTTATTCCTCAGTTGTTTTCACCTTGTTGTGTGGAGACAGGATCTGCAGCTGGCCTGGGCCTCACAGTGTAGGCAAGGCTGGACTCTACCTGTCTCAACCTCTCCAGCACAGAGATGACAAAAAAATGTCACCATGGCAGATTTTCACTTGGATTATGAATATAAAACCTAAGTCTTTACAGACTGAACCGCGTTTCTGGTCTTTAGAGACATACTTTGGCTTCCACTTTCAAAAGAAGTTCCCCATGTTATGTATTATGGCCTCATTTGCTCACAGCCTGAGGCTCGTAGAGACTAGAATACTTGTTCAAGATTATACAGCCAAATCTCAGTCTCACTGGGTCCAGAGACTTTCTCCTGGGACATACTGTGCTTCTGGTTTGTTGCTGAGACCTAGTTCTTCATCCCTTTGCCCACCATAGTATGGCTGTGAGATCTGTTGTAACCTCATCCTCGCATTGTGCTGTGATAGACAGAGGATTGGCCTCTCCTAGGAGAGGGGAACTGGGTTCCAGATCTGACTGACCATTTCTAGCCAGGCAATGACCTCACACAGGTCTTCTGACCACTCTGGAGCCTGAGGTTTTTCCATCAATACAATGACGACTGTGCATTAAATAAATGGCCTTCAAATTAGCTTGCTCTGCAGGCTTAACCCATCTTCTAAGGAATGACTGTACTTGGCTGGTCCATGTGTCAGGGTCTCCTTGGCCTTCAGGATCTAGAAAGAGTGAATGCAACTTCAGCCTAGACTGTGTAGTTTGGCACTGCTGGGATCTTCACTAAGGCCCCATTTTCCTTGGCTATAGATCTCTATGCCCTTTCTGTGCCTTATTGAATAACCTTTAGCTCTCTGTCTT
Source organism: Psammomys obesus (assembly GCF_907164565.1). Taxonomy (NCBI): domain Eukaryota; kingdom Metazoa; phylum Chordata; class Mammalia; order Rodentia; family Muridae; genus Psammomys; species Psammomys obesus. The sequence goes on from NW_026592548.1 coordinate 16,669,646, forward strand.
AATTCCCATTAAAAACAAAACAAAGAGTAATGAAAAATGTAATGTTTGCTGCTTTATGAGTATTTATGGAAGGATTTTTCTGTCCCTTCTATTTCTGCTTCGTCCTTTCTCTTTTATGAACTTCTTGAATTCCTGTTTTTGTTCTTATCCTTAAACAAAATGCCCATCTTGAAGAATTCGCATGCTAGGTGAGGATTTCTCTTCTGTTTGGTGTTTTGTGCTCAGCGTTGTTAAAAAGAGTGATGCTATCTGGCGGCCGATGCTGAGGACAGTTGCCATTGCTCATTTGTGGTGTTGTGACATGGTCTCACTATGTAGCTCTGCTGTCTTAGGAATCACAGTGTAGCCCTGGGCAGACCTCAGACGGGCAGTCCTCTTGACTTAGTGTCTCTTGTGCTGAGGTGACACATGTCATCTCATGCATGATTCAATACCTTCCTTTCTGAGGTCTAGGAGAACACGATCTGGAAAACCACCTTTAAGGAGTAAATGTTCCAGGAATTCTCCCTTCCCAAACTCTTTCCGAAGGCATCTGCTCACTTTCTTCCTGAGACTGCGACACGCCCACTGTGGATGCCATACAGCACTCATGGCAAGTTCGCGCATCTGTCCCCCTGCCCGGACTGAAAGGAGAGGCGAAGGATGCCTCTGTCCTTTGCAGGTATTTGCTAAACAGGTGTGCAATGACTCCTGTGGATCAGAGCCAACAATTGTGTGAGTCCTCAGCTAGAGCTGAGGAAATGTGAGCGCATCAGCAAGAAAGCAAGCCAAGCCATCTCATAGAGCGTGGGGATGGTGTAGAACGGCAGCTTGCCCTCTCTCATTCTCTTCGTGGGGGATGTCAGTAGAACATAGCGGTAGTTTCGTGAGGGGTGGGAAGGCGTTTCTCTCCAGGGCTTCCGCTGTAAGCTTTTTGTTATCAGCCCAGTTGGCCATTACATTTATTTCGTTTTGTGAAGACTATGTTTGGATTAGTGTTGGGCATAAGTAAATGGAGATTCCTGATCCGCTCTGAATGTTCCAACGGCTCACGGAGGAACCCGTGCAGCTGTTGGAGGACATGTAATGGCATTAGGCACTGAGCTGGAGCCGAGCCCGGTGCCAGGCTTTCTTGGCAGTGGCTGTCACTCTAGCGATTCTCCCTGTGAGCCATCAGTGTTGGAGATGGGGATCAGGCCCTTCAAGAGGCCACATGCTGGAGTGGAACCCTGAATTTCTGTACAAGGAAGGAGAGAAGCTTCTGGAGTGAGGAATGGTCACATTCAGTACCCATTTCCATTGCTTGGAGTTGGATGCTCATCAAACCAATTCCTGTCACTCCCTACTCCTCCTCTATCTTGCTGCTGCTCCCTGAAAGCCAAAAAGGATCCATTTCAATGCTCCTCGTGAGTCTTTAGGAGCATAATGCTTATTTTCCCTCATATTCTAACTTTACTTTGTATGTGGAGATTTTGGCTTTATTGGTCATTGCTTTAATTCCTTTTTTTTTTTTTTTTATTAAAACTGACCAATAAGAAAAATTACTATGATTATACTTTAGGGTAAATCACCAAACTCAAATCATTAATAGGAAACATTCACATTTTCTAATCTTATGCACATAATTAAGGCTGGAGTGTGGCTCTGTAGTAGGGCACTTGCTTAGTTTGCACAAAGGCCTGTCTTTCAGCTCTAGAAACAAAACACACACACGTGCACATACACATGCACACATGTGCACACACACACTACAGGCATGTGCACATGCACTTATACACATAAAATTACCACCACAACCAATAGCAAACAAACAAACAAACAAACAAAAATAATCAAACACATCAACTCAACCTTTTATATCTATAGCTTTTCTTGCTCTTTTTCTACTATCACTATACCCACACATATACACAGGGAAAGGTCAAGTCACAGCCCAGCTCTGAGGAAGCATGGGCTATTTTTAATCTGGCTATTCAAAGGAAATTCAATAATTTAATTACAGATTAAATATATCAATTATCACTTTTCTTGAATACACAGCACCTTATCAAAGCAATTAGAGAAAGAGAGTTTCATTTGCTTCATAGTTGGAGGATATAGTCAACATGGCAGAGAAGGCATGGCAATACCAGGGGTCTTGTTCATAGTTGGAAGGACCAGGAGGCAGAGATGGGGGAGGTCATCAGTTGACCATAGGCTTTTTCCTTTTTATTCAGGAATAGGACCCAGACCATTGGGAGGTTTCATGAACATTTAGAGTATAAACCTTATGTAAACTTCCCTGGAAATGCTATCACACACAAGACTAGAGATAGCTGTGTCTCCTAGGTGATTCTCAGTCTAATCAAGTCATCAGTGAACATTCACCATCACAGTAGACTAGCTGTCAGTCAAGGGCTGCTCTGCATGGAGATGTGGATGGAGCTAAAATATGCTTACACACTAATGAGCAGGCGCTGCTCCTCTGATTCCCACTGTTAGGAGTGGTCTGCAATGTGTAACTCACATATGCTTGTGAAGTCCAAGTGTGCCGAGCTGCTCACCATAAGAAACCATTCCACAGAGCATGGGACAAAGTCATTTTCTTTGTGAAAGACATACCATTGCAGAGAACATGGGTCAGACCTTATGTTATACATTCATTTCTCTCAGTCACAAACATTTATTAAAGCACCTTCAGTAGCGTTTTTAGAGTGTCCATGAGTAGCACTGCTTTTTCCTGGCTTGTGTTTAGGACATTTCAAAGACAGATATGTGGTCATGATATGCAGATCAATAGATGGCCTTTATTATAGAGAGATCTGATTGGAGAAATGACCACATAGACTTTCCAACATAATCAGCACGCTCCCAGTTAAATTTATCGCCCAATTTTCTCACCACGCTCTTGGCACTGTGGAGAGAGAATGCAGAGTCTAAAGACAGGCTGACTCCTTCCCATGTGTTTCATGTTCCTTTTGCCAAACTTGTCAATGAATGAAATTTCTCTTCCTGCAGGGAGCCTCGAGAGAGAAAAAGAGTGGACATGGAGCCTGTGCGGATCCTGGGGCGCAGCTTTCACTAACAGTTCCTGAAGGAATGGAAGAGGAAGGTAGGTAGATATTCTTTCCAACATCAGGCAGTGTATTACAGAGAATATGAGGCTGAGTGAAAAAGAGCAGAGTAGAGGCCTTGGAACATCTGCTTCAGCGTAACGGATTGAAAGCTAAAGGGAGGGGCAGGCTGGAGACTCGGAGCACATTGAGTAGGCATGCTTGCACATGATATCACACTGAATTGTTAATGTGATGTCATGTGACCCATTAAATGTCACCCTTTTTCCACTAACTTGTATCCCAAGTGGACCTCACCCATATCTACAAACACATGGCAACAAGTAGTACCATTCTAAAAGGACTCCAGGTCCAGTTGCCACAGTGGTATCAAAGCAGTTCTTCACACAGCAGCCTCTCAAGGGAAAAACGATGCCGGCCTGGATGCAGAGTACGATGGTAACAGAGTGGTCTCTGTTCATCTTCAGTGTGAAACTTTGATGGTTAACCCATTATAGTACTCTGGGTTCCTCAAGCATGACACTTTTCTTTTTTTTAATTTAATTTTTTTATTTATTACAATTTATTCACTTTGTATCCAAGCTATAGCCCCAACTCATCCCCTCCCAATCCCACACTCCCTCTCTCCCTACTTCCCTCCCTCATCTCTTCCCATGCCCTTTCCCCAGTCCACTGATATTGGAGAACATACTCCACTTCTCTCTGACCCTAGCCTATCAGGTCTCAACAGGACTGGCTGCATTGTTTTTTCTCTGTTGCCTCCCCTTCAGGGGGAGGTGATCAAAGAGCCAACCACTGAATTCATGACAGAGATGACCCTGTTCCCCTTACTAGGGCACCCATTTGGACACTGAGCTGCCACGGGCTGCCTCTCTGAAGGGGGTCTAGGTTATCTCCATGAATGGACCTTGGTTGGAGTATCAGTCTCAGAAAAGACCCCTAGACCCAAATTTCTTGGTTCTGTTGCTCTCCTTGTGGAGATCCTGTCCTCTCCAGGTCTTACTATCTCCCCCTTCTTTCATATGATTCCCTGCACTCCGCCCAAAGTTTGGTTAAGAGTTTCAGCATCTGCTTTGATACACTGCTGGGTAGAGTCTTCAGAGGCCCTCTGTGGTAGGCTCCTGTCCTGACTCCTGTTTTTCTCCTTCTTCCAAAGTCCATCCTATTTGTCTTTCTGAGTGAGGATTGATCATCTTACCCAGGGTCCTCCTTGCTTAGCTTCTTTAGGTGTACAGATTTTAGTATGATTATCCTATATTATATGTTTAATATCCACTTATAACTGAGTATATACCATGTGTGTCTTTCTGCTTCTGGGATACGTCACTCAGGATGATCTTTTCTAGATCCTACCATTTGCTGCAAATTTCATGATTCCCTTGTTTTTAATTGCTGAGTAATATTCCATTGAATAAATGTACCACAATTTCTGTATCCATTCCTCAATGGAGTGACATCTGGGTTGTTTCCAGATTCTAGCTATTATGAATAAAGCTGCTACAAACATGGTTGAGCAAATGTCCTTGTTGTATACTTGAGCATCTTTTGGATATAGGAGGGGTATAGGAGTGGTATAGCTGGATCTTGAGGCAGCACTATTCCTAATTGTCTGAGAAAGGGCCAGACTGATTTCCAAAGTGGTTGTACAAGTTTACATTCCCACCAGCAATGGAGGAGGGTTCACCTTTTCCACATCCTCTCCAGCATGCGTTGTCACTTGAGTTTTTTATCTTAGCCATTCTGATGGGTATAAGGTGAAATCTCAGGGTCATTTTAATTTGCATTTCCCTGATGAGTAAGGATGTTGAGCATTTCTTTTTTTTTTTCTTAAGTGTTTCTCTGCCATTCACTATTTCTCTATTGAGAATTATCTGTTTAGCTCTGTACCCCATTTTTTAATTGGATTACTTGATTTGTTGCTGTTTAACTTCTTGAGTTCTTTATATATTATGGGTATTAGCCCTCTGTCAGATAAAGGGTTTGTGAAGATTCTTTCCCAATTTGTAGGCATTTGTTTTGTTTTGATGACAGTGTCCTTTGCTTTACAGAAGCTTTTCAGTTTCATGAGGTCCCATTTATTGATTGTTGCTCTTAGAGCCTGTGCTGTTGGTGTTCTGCTCAGGAAGTTTTCTCCTGTGCCAATGAGTTCTAGGCTCTTCCTCACCTTTTCCTCTAACTGATTTAATGTGTCTGGTTTTATGTTGAGGTCTTTGATCCACTTGGAATTTAGTTTTGTGCAAGGTGATAAATATGGATCTATTTGCATTTTTCTAGATGTACATATGTAGACCATTTAGATCATCACCATTTGTTGAAGATGCTATCTTTTTCCACTGTGTGGTTTTGGCATCTTTGTCAAAAATCAGGTGTCCATAAGTGTGTGGGTTTATTTCTGGGTTTTCTATTCAATTCCGTTGATCCACCAGCCTGTTTCTATGTCAGCACCATGCAGTTTTTATTACTGTTGCTCTATAGTACAGCTGGAGATCAGGGATGGAGATGCCTCCAGAAGACCTTTTATTACAGAGGATTGTTTTATAAATTCTCAGTTGCTTGTTATTCCATACAAAGTTGAGAATTTTTCTTTCAATGTCTGTAAAGAATTGTGTTGGCAATTTGATGGGAATGGCATTGAATCTGTAGATTGCTTTTGGTAAGATGGCCATTTTTACTGTGTTAATCCTGCCAAGCCATGAGCATGGGAGATCTTTCCATCTTCTGAGAACTTCTATTTCTTTCTTCAGAGACTGGTAGTTTTTTCCATACAAGTCTTTGATTTGTTTGGTTAGAGTTATACCAAGGTACTTTATGTCCTTTGTGGCTATTGTGAAGGGTGTTGTTTCCCTATCCTTTTGTCTTTTGTATACAGGAGTGCTACTCATTTTTTTTTTAGTTAATTTTGTATCCAGCCACTTTGCTGAAGGTGTTTATCAGCTGTAGGAGTTCCCTTGTAGAATTTTTGGGGTCACTCATGTATACTATCATATTGTCTACAAATAGTGATACTTTGACTTCTTCCTTTCCAAACTGAATCCTCTTGATCTCCTTTATTTTTCTTATTGCTCTAGCAATGACTTTAAGAACTATGTTGAAGAGATATGGAGAGAGTGGGAAGCCTTGCCTTGTCCCTGATTTCAGTGCGATTGATTTAAGTTTCTCTTCATTGAGTTTGATACTGGCTATAGGCTTGCTGTATACCGCCTTTACTATGTTTAAGTCCATGACTTTAAACATAAATGGGTGTTGTGTTTTGTCAAATGCTTTCTCAGTATCTTAGGAGATTATCATGTGGTTTTTTTCTTTCATTTTGTTTATCTGTGGATTATATTGATTGATTTCTATATATTGAACCACCCCTGAATACCTGGGATGAAGCCTACTTGGTCATAGTGGGTGATATCTTTCATGTGTTCTTGGATTTGGTTTATGAGTATTTTGTTATTTTTGCATCAATGTTCATAAGGGAGATTGGCCTAAAATTCTCTTTCTTTGTTGGGTCTTTGTGAGGTTTAGGTACCAAGGTGACTGCGGCTTCATAAGGCATGGCAGTTTTTGCCTGGGAAGGTTCCTGGAGTCTTGTATCTCTCTCCCTGCTGACCTGCCCTCTCACCATCTTGCTCCCAGAAGGAAACCAGAGGGAATTCCTAATAACAGAATGACATTGAGCTCTCTTCTGTAAATAGGACATGTTGTAGTCCCACAAGAAGAGCTTAGGATTTGAGGTAGCAGATCTGGATTCAAGTCCTCCTTCTGCTATTCCATTGGCCCAGTAAAGACTTTAAGCCTCTCTGATATTCTACACAATTAAAATGTTAATAAAAGTCATGATGCAATAGACACTCAAATGAGATGAACGTTGATGAAGCATGTGGAGATGCTCTGACAAAGTAGTTAACTATGCCAGTTCCTCTCTGATGCGACAGTGGTGGTGTGGCAAGATGAAAAAGTAGTGAAACCACTATGTGCTTCTGCTGTTCCCTTTTTCCCTTCCAGTGCGAACTCCATCTGTCCATTACATGCTTGCGTGTATTTCCAAGAAGCACACATGCAAAGTGGCATGAAGCGCATTGAAGCATTGTGTTTTTATGGTGGCTCTCAGCACAACACACTTTACTGTTGATGTGCACAGTGACAGTGTTGAAGTAAGAAGACTCCCTTCCTAAGCCTTGAGTCGTAGACCTTGTCTCATCTGGGGCATGGCTGTTCACTAAGACAGGACTCTGAAAAGACTACCCTCGCTCCAGACCAACTTGACTTTTTAAAGGCTGCGGAAATGGTTGATACGCTCAGGAAAGTGCTTGCTGGCCTGCTGTGAGAGCTGGGATATGTGAGTTTGATTCCCAGAATGCACTTGAGAGGCCTCATCTCAAAAACAAGACAGATGATACCTGCACAACATCCAACCCCCAAACACACACATGCCTAGAAAGACTCACTCACCTGTACAACCATGACACACACACAGACAAGAGTGCTCACATGTACACAAAAGAAAAGAGCCAAAGCTGGTATGTGAAAAGTCAAGGGCAAGAAATATCTTACCAATTAACGTGTCTTCAGAACAAGTCTATCCTAAGCTCCAGGCATTCAGACTGTGTAGCAGGTTCCTCAGAAGGAAATATTCTTTTTTTAGGTCTAGTCCATCTAATCCCTAACTTTCATAAAAAGTAAAACAGTAATTACCGAACAACAACAAAACAAAACAAAACAAAACAAAACAAAACAAAACAAAACAAAACAAAACAAAACATCTTGGTTCAAATAGCAAGCTAATTCTCCGGATTAGGAATGTGGATAAAGAGAACTTTTTAAAAGTTTAAAGTAATTACTTAATAATTATGAAAGTTCAATTGAAGAAGGTCATCTCAAATTGTCTTGCATGATTCCTTTTATATTGTTTTTGATTACAGAGTTTTAGGGAGAAGAGATTTGGGGGACACATGGCTGGTCAACTGGATTTCATCTTGAGTACAAATACATCTTGAGTACCCTCTTGTGTGTCAGCCCAGAAACCTGCAAGTGAGAGGACTCAGGCTCTTCTCCCTAGGTGATCACACATAGATTAGCCTAAAATGGGGAGTGTAGGGTTTTTGAGTGGTGAAGTGATGGAGGAAGACCTTCTGCAATGTACAGGATCGGCCAGAACTATGAAGGAACAATACAAAATCTGGTCCACAGGATGCTGAGCTCTTCTTGAACCTGCTGAAAGGCCAGCGCAGGGGCACTTGTTGGACTGAGGGAGGAATACCCCAGCAACAGAAAAGAGACTGCTGGAATTTTTACTCATACCTCCAGCTAAAGTTAAAAAAAAAATTGGGACTCAGGTTCTTCTTGTTGTTGTCTTATTTTTTTTTCTTTTGATTTTTTGAGACTGAGTTTCTTTGTGTAGCCTTAGATGTCTTGGAACTAGCTCTGTTGACCAGGCTGGCCTCAAATTCATCAAGAAGTGTGTGCCACCACTGCCCAGTATTTATTTGTAAAATTTTACATTTATTTCAGTTTTTTAAATTTATGTATAGAATCTTTCTGACAATAATTGTCCACATTTATGGGGGACAGTGTGATAGTTCAATACCTGTATAAAATGGATTTTAATTAAGCCAGTAAAGAGGATGTCTACACCCTTAAGCATCTGCAAAGTCCTTATGTTTGGAACCTTTGAACTACAAGTCTCAGCTTTTTGTACAGATTAATGATGCTGAAAATATACCAGCATTATAGCGGTTCTTTAAGGAATAGATGGGCATATGGTTACTCTGGAAAAAGTTTCTCAGTCAATGATAGAAACCAGAACAAAGAAAATGGTGATGGAATGGGGGTGATGCTATAAAGATGTTATAGGGGTGGGGTGTCTAGAATTTGATTGGGGGAGGGCTTTCAAGTAGATGACCCTGGGGAGGGAAAGGATAATGAAGCTGTTAACTGAGGAGTGAACCACAGGGGGAGAGAGATTAATTAACTGTATTTTAGATAAATTGGACTTGGGGGGTTGATGGAATATGCTGGTCTTAATGGCTTCCAAATAAGTAAGCAAGGAAATCTAGGATAATGATCTATGCTGGAGTGTCATCACCTGAGAGGACATAGGAAAATCAAGAAAGTGATGGCAGTTTTTGGAGAAACTCAGCAATGTGGGGGAAATCAAGGCTCAGCAGAGATAAGGGTAGAATAAGGGCAGGAAGAGTCATGGAAGAGCCAATGGGGAGCAGGTAGGAGGAGGAACCAGAAGAAAGAACACACCAAGAGTGTGAATGGGATAGTTGGGGTACATTTTCCTACAGAAGCAGTTATGGCTGTAGTATTAATGGAAGGCAAAACAAGAAGAAATACCTTTTTTAAAAAATGTAAGCTGTAAGTTTACCATTGAACATTAGAGGAACAATATTAAGAAAGCTAACTTCATGCAATCTGACTTGCAAAAGTCAGTTCTGCTGATATCCCTACCCACCCTTTAACCTTCCAAAGACTCAGCGATGACTCCAACTCACCCAGGAGACATTCATAGCCAAGGTGTCTTTGTGTTTAGGATGAGGTAATCTTAGAAAATATTCTGTGAGCTAAAGTTGATTTTTTTTTAATATATATAGAGAGAATGATTGAGAAGAGAATTCTGTAATGACACAGGCCCTGTGCCCAATTCTTTATGGGCATGAATACAAGCTCCACATTGAATTAATTAATTATAAATGATAACCATGTATAATATAAAACCTTTTCAACTATACATAATTAAACAGGACAATACAAAAACCAGTTGCATAAATTATATTTAATATGAGAGAATAGCATAAATATTAAACAAAGTTATTGTTTTGTTTCCCAACATTCTTTTGCATTGGCAGACGACGGGAATTTTAGCAACCAAGAATCAGAAGAAATGTTTTGGAAAAAGTTAGTTATCTCTAAGAAGACTTTGGAGGTTACTGGAACTGCTTAGTATGTCAATGAGGAAATAATGACTACTTTGCCATCTTCTTTTTGTTATAATAGTCTCTAAGGCTAGAATTGGAGCTCCAATCACTGCCTTTGTAGCCAGCAAGAAGTCTTTCCCAGGCCTAGGAACCATTTCACCAGGCTTAGCACCAAGCACTTCCTGTGGCTGATCATGGAATATGGAGTTGGACACACATGGAGAGCACCGTTACATGTGGAGTTTTTTCACCATGGAACTTTGGACAATGTCAGAACCCCCTCGAAGGCTTGGCTTGAGTTTAGTGCATCTCAGCATTCACTGTTAGTTTTGCCTCTTTGATGGAAATTTGGACCAGTGATGCTCTGCATGGTTTTATAGAAATGAGAACAACATTTTAATGAACACAGAAAATTTCCCATTTGAAACAGCAAATATTTATCTGTGTTGTGCTTTGGAGTTTATGCATGATAAAACTTCCTGTCTGTTAGTTCACTGCGGTCTGATAATATTCTCATGTGTAATATGATGGGAGAACATAGCATGGTCTTGAAAGTCACAGGTAAAGATTGAAGGTCAGTGAGGCTGCATGTTTTCCCTGTGTGTCACAGTTAGGAGGATTGATCAAGGGGCAGAATCTAGGACTTTGAACTCTGGAAATGATCTTTTTAGGAATCTTTCCCTTCTAATGCCCATCCCCATCTCCTTTTGGAAGCTGTGCACTTAGTCACATATTCTTGTGTCGCGAATGTAAACGTTTTTGTTTTGATCCCTGGTATAGGATATGGGATGATTCAGTGGGGGCCCTTTGCCAGCTGCAGATAATTTAATTCTGAGGACTCTGAGAGGAAAAAAGAGCCAGAGTTCAGGGAGTGTTAAAGGGCTTCAAGAAAAAAGAAGCTGCTGTTTCCCCTCCCCCAATTCCACTGCTCCTGATTGCTGTTGATGTGTGTGTAACAAGAGGAAATTGGAGATATCCTGAAACGAAGATTGTACTTTTCACAAGGAATCCCAATGACCCTAACCAGCAGGAAGTAGCTGAAGAGAACTTCATCCCTTCTCCCCACTGACACTTCCTTCTCTCCTACTCCGTGTTGGGGTGTGGGAAAAGACTAGGGTGGAGCAAAAGAGGATTGAGAAAGGTGAACAACTTCAAAAATCCGCAGTTCCATTGGTGATAGCGAACACCCAAGTTTTAGTGAGGGAAAGAAATGAAATTCAAAACAGGAGATGCCACGTTAAAATTCAGTCACCCTAACTTTTCACTGGAATTATGAATTTAGTATGTGTCTAATCCCTATGATATACTCCAACCAAGGACCATGCATGGAGGTAACCTAGAACCCTGCACAGATGTAGCCCATGGCAGCTCAGTATCCAAGTGGATACCCTAGAAAGGGGAACAGGGACTGTCTCTGACATGAATTCAATGGCTGGCTCTTTGATCACCTCCCCCTGAGTGAGGAGCAGCCTTGCAAGGCCACAGAGGAAGACAACACAACCAGTTCTGATGAGAACTGATAAGCTAGGGTGCGATGGAAGGGGAGGAGGACCTCCCCTAACCATGGACTTGGAGAAGGGCATGGGAGGAGATGAGAGAGGGTGGGTAGGAATGGGAGGGAATGTGGGAGGGGGCTACAGCTGGGATACAAAGTGAATAAACTATAATTAATATAAAAATAAAATAAAATAAAATAAATTGACTTATTAAAAAAAAGAAAGGTGAACAAAATAGATTTTAGAAGTACGCTAACAGTGTCCTTTGTTTTACAGAAGCTTTCATTTTCATGAAGTCCCGTTTATTGATTGTTGATCTTAGAGGCTGTGCTATTGGAGTTCTGTTCAGGAAGTTGTCTCCTGTGCCAATGAGTTCAAGGCTCTTTCCCCCTTTTTCTTCTGTAGCCCATGGGCAGCTCAGTCTGCATGTGGGTTCCCTAGTAAGGAAAGCAGGGTCAGTCACTGGCATGAACTCAGTTGCCTGCTCTTTTATCACTTCCCTTGGTGAGGAGGCCTTACTAAGCTACAGAGAAAGAGGATCCAGACAGTCCTGATGAGACCTCATAGGCTAAGGTCAGATAGTAGGGGAGGAGGACCTCCCCTATCAGTGGACTAGGGGAGGGACATAGGGGGAAAGAGGGAGGGAAGGCAGGAGTAGAAGGAGATGAGGGAGGGGGTTACAGCGGGAATACAAAGTGAATAATTTGTAATTAATAATGATGATGATGATAATTAAAAAGAAAGTATGCTAACATTCTTGTAATTTCGAAAATGTTTTAGAAATCTTGTTTTCACATGTGTTGCCTTAGTCATATTAGAAACTAGAAACCGACTTCAGCCCACCTTCCCTGAGTTCCATCAGTCTTGGCCTGTGACAGTCAGTTCTGCTGTTTTCTGTTGTGTATGCTTAGAAGAAACATGTGTTTGCCTGGCGAGACTGAGAAGACCATGTTGTCTCCTGTGAACCCTGTTAAGCTGCTGCTTAAGATACCCGGGGCTTCTTGTTAGTCACTGTTCTTGTCTCTCTGTTGACAGTCAATTACAAGGGTAGAGTGAACATGGCTTTATTTTCAGGGGCCACTGATGGTTCCAGGAGTTTAGCTCTGCCTATCTCTTTCTGGCAAGAGCAGAGTAATTCTCTGCAAATATTTTCATGGAAATGATTATACACATGTTGCCATATTTGGGCTTATATAAAAGTATGCTTTACTTATTTGAAAATTTTACTTGTACACAAATCCTCATTCCTTTATATCAATAAAGAATTTGGAGAGGCCTACAGTGACATCCAGAATTGGTGAGGATGTTCTTTTTTTTTTTTTAATTTTTAGAATTTCTTTTTTTTAACTTTTATTAATTACACTTTATTCATTTTGTATCCCCCCATAAACCCCTCCCTCCTCCCCTCCCGGCCTCCCCCTCCCCCCCCTTTCTGCATGCGTGCCCCTCCCCAAGTCCACTGATAGGGGAGGTCCTCCTCTCCTTTCTGATCTTAGTCTATCAGTTCTCATCAGAAGTGGCTGCATTGTCAGGGTTCTAGGTTATCTCCACGGATAGTACTTGGTAGGAGTATGAGTCTCTGGGAAGTTCCCTGTGTTCAAATTTTCTTGTTCTGTTGCTCTCCTTGTGGAGTTCCTGTCCTCTCCAGCTCTTATTATTTCCCACATCTTACATAAAGTTCCATTCACTCTGCCCGTCAGTTGGCCATCAGGCTCAGCATCTGCTTTGACAGTTTGCATGGCAGAGGCTTTCAGAGGCCCTCTGTGGCAGGTTCCAAGGTTGTTTCCTGTTTTCTTCTTCTGGCTTTCAGAGGCCCTCTGTAGCAGGTTCCTAGGTTGTTTCCTGTTTTCTTTTTCTTCTGATGTCCATCCTCTTTGCCTTTCAGGATGGGGATTGAGCATTTTTAGTTAGAGTCCTCTCTTCGGCTTAGTTTGTTTAGATGTACAGATTTTAGTGGGTTTATTCTATGTTGTATGTTTATATGAGTGAGTATATACCGTGTGTGTCTTTTTGCTTCTGGGACAACTCACTCAGGATGATCCTTTCCAGGTCCCACCATTTACCTGCAAATTTCATGATTTCCTTATTTTTCATTGCTGAGTAATACTCCATTGTATAGATGTACCACAGTTTCTGCATCCATTCTTCAGTTGAGGGGCATCTGGGCTGTTTCCAGCTTCTGGCTATTACAAATAAAGCTGCTACAAACATGGTTGAGCAAATGTCCTTTTTGTGTACTTGAGCTTCTTTTGGGTATATGCCTAGGAGTGGTATGGCTGGATCTTGAGGAAGCACTATTCCTAGTTGTCTGAGAAAGCGCCAGATTGATTTCCAGAGTGGTTGTACCAGTTTACATTCCCACCAGCAGTGGAGAAGGGTTCCCCTTTCTCCACAACCTCTCCAGCATGTGTTGGCACTTGAGTTTTTGATCTTGGCCATTCTGATGGGTGTAAGGTGAAATCTCAGGGTTGTTTTGATTTGCATTTTCCTAATGGCTAATGAGGCTGAGCATTTCTTTAAGTGCTTCTCTGCCATTCAATATTCCTCTACAGAGAATTCTCTCTTTAGCTCTGTTCCCCATTATTTAAGTGGATTACTTGGTTTGCTGCTTTTCAGCTTTTTTAGTTCTTTATATATACTGGATATGAGTCCTCTGTCAGATAAAGGGTTGGTGAAGATTCTTTCCCAATCTGTAGGCAGTCGCTTTGTTTTGATGACGGTGTCCTTTGCTTTACAGAAGCTTTTCAGTTTCATGAGGTCCCATTTATTGATTGTTGCTCTTAGAGCCTGTGCTGTTGGTGTTCTGTTCAGGAAGTTTTCTCCTGTACCAATGAGTTCTAGGGTATTCCCCACTTTTTTTTCTAGCCGATTTAATGTGTCTGGTTTTATGTTGAGGTCTTTGATCCACTTGGACTTCAGTTTTGTGCAGGGTGATAAGTATTGATCTATTTTCATTTTTCTACATGTAGACATCCAGTTGGACCAGCACCATTTGTTGAAGATGCTATCTTTTTTCCATTGTATGGTTTTGGCATCTTTGTCAAAAATCAGGTGTCCATAAGTGTGTGGGTTTATTTCTGGGTCTTCTGTTCGATTCCATTCATCCACCATTCTGTTTCTATGCCAGTATCATGCAGTTTTTATAACTGTTGCTCTATAGCACAGCTTGAGATCAGGGATGGAGATACCTCCAGAAGATCTTTTATTGTAGAGGATTGTTTTAGAAATTCTTGGTTTCTTGTTATTCCATACGAAATTGAGAATTTTTCTTTCCAGGTCTGTAAAGAATTGTGTTGGCAATTTGATGGGAATTGCATTAAATCTGTAGATTGCTTTTGGTAAGATGGTCATTTTTATTATGTTAATCCTGCCAAACCATGAGCATGGGAGATCTTTCCATCTTCTCATATCTTCTTCTAATTCTTTCTTCAGAGACTTGAAATTTTTTTCATACAAGTCTTTGACTTCCTTCGTTAGGGTTACACCAAGGTACTTTATGTCATTTGTGGCTATTGTGATTGGTGTTGTTTCTCTAATTTCTTTCTCAGCCCTTTTGTCTTTTGTATACAGGAGTGCTACTGATTTTTTTGAGTTAATTTTGTATCCGGCCACTTTGTTGAAGGTGTTTATCAGCTGTAGGAGTTCCCTGGTAGAGTTTTTAGGGTCACTCATGTATACTATCATATCATCTGCAAATAGTGATAATTTGACTTCTTCCTTTCCCATCTGTATCTCCTTGATCTCCTTCAACTGTCTTATTGCTCTAGAAAGACTTCCAGCACTATGTTGAAGAGATATGGGGAGAGTGGGCAGCCTTGTCTTGTCCCTGATTTCAGTGGGATTGCTTTAAGTTTCTCTCCGTTCAGTTTGATGTTGGCTATAGGCTTGCTGTATATTGCCTTTACTATGTTTAGATATGTGTCTTGTATCCCTGATCTCTCCAATACTTTAAACATGAATGGATGTTGGATTTTGTCAAATGCTTTTTCAGCATCTAGGGAGTTTATCATGTGGTTTTTTTTCTTTCAGTTTGTTAATATGGTGAATCACATTGATGGATTTCCGTATATTGAACCACCCTGCATACCTGGGATGAAGCCTACTTGGTCATAGTGGATAATATCTTTGATGTGTTCTTGGATTCGGTTTGCAAATATTTTGTTGAGTATTTTGCATCAATTGTTGTTGTTTGCATCAATGTTCATAAGGGAGATTGGCCTGAAATTCTCTTTCTTTGTTGAGCCTTTGTGAGGTTTAGGTACTAAGGTGAATGTGGCTTCATAGAATGAGTTTGGTAATATTCCTTCTGTTTCTATTTTGTGGAATAGTTTGAAGAGAATTGGAGTTAGCTCTTCTTTGAAGGTCTGGTGGAATTCTGTGCTGAAACCATCTGGTCCTGGGCTTTTTTTTTTTTTTTTTTGGATGGGAGACTTTTGATGACTGCTTCTATTTCTTTGGGGGATATAGGACTATTTAATTAATTTACCTGGTCCTGATTCAGCTTTGGTAATTCAAATCAATAAAGAAAATTGTCCATTTCATTTAGATTTTCAATTTTTTTGGCATATAGACTTTTGAAGTAAGTCCTAATGATTGTTTGGATTTCCTCAGTGTCTGTAGTTATGTCCCCTTTTTCATTTCTGATTTTGTTGATTTGGGTGGTGTCTCTCTGCCTTTTAGTTAGCTTGGCTAAGGGTTTGTCTATCTTGTTGATTTTCTCAAAGAACCAGCTCTTGGTTTCATTGATTCTTTGAATTGTTTGTTTGTTTCTAATTGATTGATTTCAGCCCTGAGTTTGATTATTTGCAGCTGTCTACTCCTTTTTGGTGTGTCTGCTTCTTCTTTTTCTAGGGTTTTTAAGTGGGCCATTAAGTTGCTTGAATGAGCTGTCTCGAATTTCTTCTTGTAGGCACTTAGTGCTATGAACTTTCCTCTTAGCACTGCTTTCATTGTGTCCCACAAGTTTGGGTATGTTGTGTCTTCATTTTCATTGAGTTCTAGGAAGACTTTAATTTCTTTCTTTATTTCTTCCCTGGCCCAGCTGTCATTTAGTAACAAGTTGTTCAGTTTCCATGTGTGTGTAGGCTTTTTGCTATTTCTGTTGTTGTTGAAGTCCAGCTTTATTCCATGGTGATCAGACAAGATACAAGGGATCATTTCAATCTTCTTGTATTGGTTGAGGCTTGCTTTATGACCAACTATATGGTCTATTTTGGAGAAGGTTCCATGAGGTGCTGAGAAGAAGGTAAATTCTTTTGTGTTTGGGTGTAAAGTTCTGTAAATGTCTGTGAGGACCATTTGATTCATGGATCTCTGTCAGAGATATTGTTTCTTTGTTTAATTTCTGTTTTGTTGACCTGTCCTTTGTTGAGAGTGGGGTGTTGAAGTCTCCCACTATTAATGTGTGGGGAACTATATGTGGTTTAAATTTTATCAATGTTTCTTTTACAAATGTGGGTGCTCTTGTATTTAGGGCATAGATGTTCAGGATTGTGATGTCTTCTTGGTGGAATTTTCCCTTGATGAATATAAAGTGTCCTTCCCCAACTCTTTTTATTAATTTTGATTGAAAGTCTATTTTATCAGATATTAGAATGGCTACTCCTGCTTGTTTTTTGCGTCCATTTGCTTGGAAAGTCGTCTTCCAAACTTTTACACTCAGGTAATGTCTATCTTTGTGCCTTAGGTGTGTTTCTTGTATGCAACAGATTGCTGGGTTTTGTTTACGTATCCATTCTGTTAATCTGTGTCTTTTTACTGGAGAGTTGAGTCCATTGATGTTGAGAGAGATTAATGACCAGTGGCTGTTAGATCCTTTGATTTTGATGTTGGCTGTGTTCATAAGTTTGTGTGCTTGGTTGCTTTTTGTTTTGCTGTAGTAAGGTTAATTATTTCCTGTGTTTTCTTGACAGAAGCTAATTGTCTTGGGTTGTATTTTCCCTTCCAGTGTCTTCTGTAATGCTGAATTTGTCTATAGGTATTGTTGAAATTTGTTTTTGTCATTGAATATCTTGTTTTCTCCGTCTATGAGGACTGAGAGTTTTTCAGGGTATAGTAGCCTGGGCTGACAACTGTGTTCTCTTAGGGTCTGCATGATATCTGTCCAGGCCCTTCTGGCTTTCATAGTCTCTGTTGAAAAGTCAGGTGTGATTCTAATGGGTTTGCCATTATATGTTACTTGGCCTTTTTCCCTTGCAGCTTTTAGTATTTTTTCTTTGTTCTGTATACTTACTGTTTTGATTATTATGTGGCGGGAGGATTTTCTTTTCTGGTCAAATTTGTTGGGTGTTCTGTAGGCCTCATGTATTCTTATTGGCTTCTTCTTTAACTTGGGGAAATTTTCTTCAATGATTTTGTTGAAAATATTTTCTGGGCCTTGGAGAAGGGAGTCTTCTTTTTCCTCTATTCCTATTATTCTTAGGTTTTTTCTTTTCATATTGTCTTGGATTTCTTGGACGGTCTGTGTCAGGAATTTTTTGGATTTAACATTTTCTTTGACAGATACATCGATTTCTTCCATTGCATCTTCTACACCTGAGATTCTTTCTTTCATCTCTTGTAGTCTGTTGGTTATGCTTACCTCTGTAGTTCCTGTTTTCTTCCCTAAATTCTTCCTCTCCATTATTTCCTCCATTTGTGTTCTCTTTAATTTTTCCAGTTCTATTTTCAGGTCTTGAGTTGTTTTGTTTACTTCCTTCACCTGTCTGCTTGTATTTTCCTCTTTTTCTTTTAGTTCCTTCAACTCTGTCTCTTTTATTTCTTTCAGTGATTTAATGATTTCTTCTCTGAAGGCCACAAGCTGTTTGGCTGCATCTTCCCATATTTCTTCACGGATGGCCCTAATCTGCTTGTCTTTATCTTCCTCTGTCGGGAGCCACTCCCGCCATTACAAGATGGCGCCGGTTTCCTGCTTCCTGGTTCTTCTTGCCAGCATTGTTTTGCGATCTGCGCATGCGCCGCCTTATGCTAATGTAGGCTTGTGTGGTCCTCCATTTGGAGACCACATGCTAATTGGGTTTTGTGTGGAGCACCAATTACAGACGAACAAGTCACCCTGCTGGCTACTTAAGCAGAACGCACACAGGGTTCGGGGTCCTTCTCCATCTGCTGTTAAGAGCCTCACAATAAAGTTGCTGCTGGACAAATCCGTTGTTGCTGCGTCGTCCTTATCGGCGAGGGCTGCGCGTGACATTCCTCCATTTCTTTATGGATAACCATGATCTGTTTGGTTTTATCTTCCTCTAATTCTTTACATATTTTATTTGTTTCCTTTATTATCCTCTTCATCAGCATAGATGTAAGGTCATCTTCTTTATTTTCTATTATGCTGTGTTGTCCAGGGCTGTTTGCCCCTGGATGGCTGGGTTCTGGAGATGCCATATTGCTCTGTCTTTTGTTGGTTGAGCTTTTATGCTGACCCCTACCCATTGGGCTGTTTTAGGTGTTGGCTGTTAGTTTCTGTGCTTCCTGGAGTCCTGAGGTAGGGAGAATCCCCTTGGCCAGAAGATGACTTTTCTTGAAGGAGTCCTTTTCTGCTTTTTGGTTATGGTCACTGTCTGGCCAGTGTTTCTCAGGAGTTGCCACTGCTCACCTCAGGTGTATAGCCCTGAGTAGTAGCTGTGGTCTTTGTTAGGCAGGGGGGATCTCCTCTTACCCATAGAATTTCTCAAGACAGCTGCCCCACTGCTGGGTTTCTCGTTATAAATTTAGTGAGCTGCTGCTGTTGTTACAGTTTTCCAGGTACAGTCCTCTTGAAGAACCTGCTGATTCCCTAGCTGTGGGGTTTTCTCCCAACAGGGAAACTCAGTCTGTTATCCAGGGGCACACAGTTCTGTCTTGGAAAGTGAGAGGTGCACTCAGCAAGACTCTGGGCCAGAGGCTGAGTTCTCCGCTCTGGGCCTGGAGAATGTGCACCTAG
Source organism: Psammomys obesus (assembly GCF_907164565.1). NCBI lineage: Eukaryota > Metazoa > Chordata > Mammalia > Rodentia > Muridae > Psammomys > Psammomys obesus. The sequence goes on from NW_026592548.1 coordinate 16,689,003, forward strand.
GTTGAGTTGGCGCCTGGGGGTGCTGCTCTGGTCTGGAGGCTGGGTGCCTCACTCTGATCCAGAAGCTATGTGTCCCTGTCTGGGATGGCGGCTGCAGGCACTGCTCTGGTCTGGACGCTGTGGGTGCAGCCCTCTTGAAGGACCAGGGATTCCCACAGTTTTGTCAGTCTAGCTAGGGATAACTGGTTGATCCTTGGCACAGTATCTGAGGGCTGCTGTAATGGCTCTCTGGCTTTTGTAGGTCTGAGGATGCAGCTGTGTGTACCAGTGCCCTAGGGGTACTCAATAATGGTGGCTGAGCACAGTGCTCCTGCGTGCATTAAAAAGCTAGAGCCTAGAGTCTGCATGAATCCAGAAAGTCTTTTGGTGCTGGGTGTCCTGAGCGTTATACCTGATGATCCCCCTCCCCCCGCTGGGGGTTTCCTCCTGCCAGAGACACCCAGTCTTTCCTTTGGGGACTGCCATTTTGTCTGGGGTGGCGAGTAGAACCCACAGGCACAGACGCCCTCCTGTGGCTCTGCCTTTCTGGCCTTTGGGAGCCTGGGCTTCTGCCTAAACTGGATAATTTTCCCGAGACCTTTTCAGGGTGGGGGTGTCAGCTGAGTGCTCTGAGATCAGACCAGCCGTTTCCCTCCCTGTGTGTTTGCACCTGACAATGAGACTCAGTCTGTGGTGCCCTGGTGCCCTGGTGCCCTGGGGCCCACAGTTCTATCTGAGGCGGCGAATCAGGCACGTAGGCAGGGCTTTGTGCAGGCACCTGTGTCCCGGCTCTGGGTCCGGGCTGGCTCTTGGGGCACCTGCGGAACCCGAGTCTTTTCCAGAGGATGTCTGGGTGACCTAAGGTCGGTCCCAATCGTTTCCTGATCCATGGAAAATCCAGTCTGTGATGTTCTGGGCCCACAGTTCAGTCTGAGTCAATGACCAGATCACGCTGGTGTGTAGCTCTGGGCTGGCGACCAAGCGCCTGGCTGAACCAGGATCTCTTCTGAGGTTTAGCCAGGTGAGTTAAAGCTGATTGAATCCCCCACTGTGGGGTATCCTCTCACCTGTGAAACACAATCACTTGTGTTTTATGGCCTCGAGTTCTGATTACTGGTCCCTGTGCCAATCCTGCTGTGCTGCTGCTCAGAATGAGAGTCCTCCCGGCGCTGCCATCTTGCCCTTGACGATGTTCTTTATACTGATGACAAACAGAAATGGAGAAAGAAGGAGGTTTGTGACAAACTTGAGTGAATCACCAACAGAGAGAGACTTTGATCTCCTCTATGAGCAATAGGTTACCTTACCAAAGGGAAATGATGCTGGTAAACATTCTCCATACTTTCAAAGTAGTGCGTGTTGTTGAGTAATTCTATTCTAGTTGATGTGATGAATTTGTTCTTTTTACTCCTCCACATTCTCCTTGACAAAGGCTAAGCATTTTTTTTCCCAATGACTAGGCCAAGAAGAACATGTTAGGATATTCACTATGGGTTAAAAAGGAACAAAAAGTTAAACAACCTTTGACAGTGTGTACTTAGCTTCTGTCAAAGAATGTAGAAATGACTGTACATGTGTCTGTGTGAGTATACACAGGAAGACAGTAAAATCAAAGAGGTTGAAGGAAACTTCTCCGTGTGTGTGTGTGTGTGTGTGTGTGTGTAGGTGTAGAAACTTGGAACAATGAAATTTTGGGCAGTCATACAGCATACTGGATAATACTGAAAAGGAAAATCTAATAGTGCTGGTTACAAGAAGAATATGGGGGAGAATAAGTGTACTGTGTCAGAAGTTGATGTCCCTGGCCTCTGGCAGCTGTGATCTGACTGAGAGTTTAGAAGAACAAGAGAATACACCCCCCCCATGGATTTTATGCAGAGATAGAGGTTGTGGTCACACTGGTGGGTCAGAGAATGAGCTAGAAGGCATGACAGCTTTTATCTTGCTTGTAGAGTCCTCTTCCATGGTCACTGCAGAAGATGCTGCTGTGACTCAGAGGCTGGGGGCTAAGACACTACTACGCAAGGGAGAGTGGTCTGTGAGACAGAAGGATCATTCTCTGAAGATCTCAGCTTTTGTCCTGATGATGCCCACATTTATTCATGACACACGATCTTCCCAGAATTTATTTCTAATCACCTTGTAGTCATTCCTATCTATGCAGGTCCATTTATTCATGGAATGTTCCTTCTCTAGAGTACTTGGGGAATATCTAGTAAACTCGCAGGTTTAAATGCTACCCACACCTTTTTTTTTTTTTTTTTCTAGCTCTTAGCTTACTGTAGGTTCGTGATTTCTCAGCTAACAATCCCAGGGTATTTATAGCTCACATATTGTTACCTTTTATAATAAGATAATAGAAATTTTATAAATTCTTTTGTAGTATATCTAGTAACTATAGCATATCCACTGTGGATACACTCATGATAAGGTGATAAGTAAGGATCAAAGAGAGTATTAATTTGCATAAGTTTCTTTTGTCACTGAATCTTGTGACAATATTTGTGTAAATGTACCCCCCCCATTTCACAGTGTGTTGGATTTCAGAACTGTAAGCAAGAAGACTGAGAAGCTATGCAAGTTACTGATAAACATCGTGAGAGTCAGGAAAGAGTGATGAGCACAATTGGAGACCAAAATGGATGGGAATGATATTCTCCTTGTTGGCTGAATGACGGTTCCTAACATCATCCTGAAATTTGAAGATAATGAGCTTCCAAAAATGAGTTATTAAAGACCTGGGAGGTGGAGGCTATTCTGGATTAGGCTGGTCCTAATTGTAATCACAGAGGGAGGCTGAGCAGACAGAATGCAATCCTTAGAGGGAGATTTGACACTCAGAACATAAGGCAGAATGCAGGAAGAACAGCGAGAGGCTTGAGACACTGGCCTTGGAGGATGGAGTGTAGGAGCCACAGCCAGGAGCTGAAAGAGGCAGGAAATGGAATCTACCCTGATCCCAGGAGATGGAGCATCCCTTTGCCTACAACCTGATTTCCATTAACTGTTACTAATTTTGCAATCTGGCCTCTAGAAATGAGAAAATCAGTATCTGTTGTTTTCAGTCCTCAAGTTTGTAGTTAATTATCGAAGCAGCAAACCCCGTGACTACTTTCATGTTGGCCATTCTTTTAATACATGTTCTTTTGTACTGACGTGCATGCATGGGTGCCTACATGAGCTTGCCGGCTCCACTCTGCATGGGCGCATGTGCGCAAAGAGGTCAGAAGAGGAGCACCTGAAACTCTAGTCACAGGGGGCCGTGAGCTGCCCGACACAGGTGTTACAAACGAAACCTAGGTCCTCGGCAAGAACAGTACATACTCTCACTCTTAAACAGTGAGCTGTCTCTGCAGGCCCTCCAGAGGTAGCCACTCTTTCTGGTTGACCCTCCTCTCTCTCTCTTTCTTGTGATAATTCGGGTGCTTCCTAACTCCTTTCAGTCTTTATTTCTCTATGTGTCATATATGGATTATGCCACATATCTCAAAAATGTAATGATAGGAATTAACTTTTAAAAATATATAAAATGTTTCACGCTCCACCCACACATAGTTGGTGCTCAATAAAGGGTAGTTTATGTTTGATATTACCATTCTCTGAGATGCCCTTTATAACTTCTCAGGAGATATGAATTTACATTTATATTAAAGTCCATCTCTATTGCAGAAAGAGTTGATCAATCAAATCTCAATTTCTTCTCATCTAAAAGATTTTTTTCCAGGTCATTTGTATTCACCAATGTCACAGTGAAGATATGTTTGGTGCCTATGAGTGTGAAAAACCTGAGCACATACCAATCAGTCCTGGCAGCTTAGTTTCTCTCTACATTCCAAATATTTTCACTTCCTCAAAGACTGGGCTTTTAAAACCCAATGTCTTCAGTCAGATCAATGATGATTTGCTGGTTGGTTGCTTAAAAATATGTTCCTTGGCATAAGAGCGTGCCTCCAGGTACTTAGTAAAAAAGTACTTTCTTGAAAGTGGGCAAATGTAAGAACATACTCCAGAAATAAAGGAAACAAACTAACAAAGCTTTCACAAAGCCCTAAGGGATAAGAACATCATGGAAGGAGGAACTTAATAACATCTAATGACTAATATTGACAATGCTTGTAACCTCCTAAAATGCCAATCTTCTGAAAAGAACAACTAGGCAAGTTCCTTATAAAGGACCATTTTACTTCTGTCATCACTGTGACTAACTCCCTGATAAAGAGCACTTAAAGGAAAGAAGGGTTTGTTTTGGTTTAGAGTTGAATAAAATATATAGTACATTCCATTAGGGGAGGCACAGTGACAGGAAAGTAAGGCTACTGGTCGTGTCACCTCTGTCGGTAGGAAGCAGAGAGCGATGGACACTGGTGCTCAACTCATTTTCTCCTTCCGTTCAGCCCTGTACAGCTGCCCATGGGTAGACATCTATATACATTCAGCTTGCCTTTCCTTGCTTGCTTAAACCTTCCTGGAAAAACTCTCAGAAAACATGCAAGAGGTATGTTTCCATGGTGATTTTGAATCCAGCCAAGTTAACAATAAAGATTAACTTTGTAAGTACTTGCTATGGGTTAAGGAGTCTAGAGAACAAAAGCTAGCGGGTAGCTAAGGATAATGGTGAATATTTGAGTTTCTCCAGTGGGTTAGTGTAGGAACTCAGCATAATTACAGCTAAGGGTAGATACTCCACTAGCTCCATACAGGCCTGGCATCTGTGTTAATTCAGAGTGTCCTGGTATAGCTCTGCAGTTTTAAATAGAAGTGGCTTTCCTGTGCATACATATATAACATTACCTCTTGTATGATACATGCTAAGAGCTATTATTTTTTTCTTCAGCCACTGTAATTTTGTGACCTCTGTCAAATGCCTAAGTGCTCTGGGTGCCTGGAAAGTGTCATTGAAAGACCTCTCTGATGTTATGGTCACAAAATGTGAGTGTTGAGTGCCTCTATAATCACCCAGTACCTATAAAGAATGATTTAATGGTTTATAGATGAAGAGGCAGAGTCACTGAGCCTACTACCAAGGGGGGGGTCCCATAGTTGTTACTGAGCAAGACCATATCCTAAGAACGTTCTGCTTGACAATAGGGTAACATAATCACTGGGTAACAGTGCTTACCTCCTTTCTATACTTTCTGCTTTATCCTTTTCACACCTGAAACTCAAGGGAAAAGAGAGGATTCCAGAAATATGATTAGACTTTGGACCTCCAAATTGGAAGTCAATGTAACCACTTACAAAGGATGATAATCAGAATATCACACGCTGGCAGTTCATTTATAGTTTCCCCAACTGGTAGACAATGATAGTCTTAATTCTTAACTTTCATGGTATTTATTATAGTTGTCATTACCTAAAGCATTCTTGACAATTTGCTTAGTTTCTTCGTGGCTCAGTTTTGTCATCTATAACACTGGGGCAGTGGTAGACACTATCTCAGATGTAAGCTAAAGGAGCAGTAAGAACAGAACAGGGTCTTGGCATATCCTGAGCACAATCTGCTTCCTCAGTCCTTCTATATCACTGCCACCAGTCTATTGCAAGGACCCGTTATGATCTTCTTTATATCTGGCCCGTATCGCATCTCTTGTTCCTCTCTAACTAAAGCATTTGTATGCTTACCCAGTTTCCTGAAGTGCCCGTGGCTTCATATAGAATTCACCTACTTGGAATACCATATCTGTCCCTTTGTGATCCCCAAACATCAATGTGACAAGAAAAAGAGTTGAGAAAAAGAAGGATGTTCTGGATTTTCTTTAGCCAAGAGGTAAGTAAGTGTTAGCAGAAGTGAATCAGAAGCACAGTGTAAAAAGCAAGCCTCCCATTCAGTAGCTTCTGGGAGCTTCTAAGCATATGTGCTTGCTCTCCTCTACTTCACCTGTGCTTTGTTTCCCTGGGGTTAGTAACAACCTGGGTAAGGGACTGGCGCCATGATCATTGACTAACCCGGAGTACTCAGAGGTGCCCCCATGGCCATCGTGCCTCCGTCACCCTAGAAGGGTTGACAATCTTCCTTATGGCACTTCCATGAGCTGTCTCTATACCTCGTTTCATGTTCGGTTGTGTAGACCAGTGATAAGCACTTTAGGGGTTTTGTTTTTGTTCTTCACTGAGAATCGTTTGAGCTTTGTGAGATCCAGCATCCAGAGTTATCTGTATTTGCCAGCATCCAACAGAGTGTCAGACACATGCTCTAAAATGCTATTATTTCTTTGTTTCTTGGCTATAAAACATTTCCAGGTTTCTTCTGAAATGTCTCTGAATCTTTTAAAAATGTTTCTTTTCTGGCTCTCTTTTTCTTTGATGAGCCCTTTTGTAGTACGTAGGTTCATTTACTTTGATTCTTATTCCTCCTGGTTCATGGATCCCATGGGCTTTGCTTACCTCTACAACAGGTACTACATGATCTATTTGATCTTTTATTTCACCTAACTGCTGGTCCTAACTTGAATAGATCATAAGACCTTCAAAATAATTCTCCTTCTTGAGCCCATTCTATCTTGCCATCTAGCCACCAAATGTCTTTCTGAATTGATATCTATCTCAGTTGAAAACTCCAGCTTTGTATCTGTTTTCTGTTACATCTGAGCAACATTTCAACGCTGAGAGTACATAAATTTGTGGTTTGCATTTTTTGATCCCTCTTTGGGTCTTCATTTTTCCTGTGTTGGCCCACAGCAACTGCTTTACAAGTTCATGGCTTTGACATATTAGAAGCTAGCACTGAAGTTGTTCAGACTGATCTCTGACTTGGGAGTCCTTATGTCATAAGCATCGCATCTGTCCTTAGTGCAGCGTATCACGATGGGTATTTCTGATTAAGAAATGATTTGTGGAGACATATTTTGAAATGACACAAATACCCCATTCATCAAATTTTCGCTAAGTGGTTGTATCAGGTATTGATAAGTCTTACCTCTTACCAAGATGGTTACTAAATGGTAATTTTCTAACTGCATTATTCCCTGTCAGTGTTAGTTGGTATCTACTTACACTAATTCAATAAATTAACTGTATGGGCCCCTGAATGTTCACTGAGGTATAATCTTTTCTTGTCATTTAAATTTATACTTAAAATTTCCTAGATTCAGTGCCTTGGAGTTCTAGCTCTTTTGCAATTTGGCTATGTCTTCATCAATTTTCTAAGCTTGTTTTGCGCATGTGCACACATGCCAAAAAAGTCCTCCCCCCTTTTTTTTAACATCGCCACTGTAATTTTCCTTCCATTTTAACATCTGAATTCTTGTTTTGCACCCGTGTTTGGTCATTGGTGCCCGTTTACAATCATGCCTAATAATTTTCAGTTAAATTCTGAGTGTTGTGCTTTAGCTGCATGAAAACGAGAACGGAGCAAATGTTTTCCTTTTTTTTCCTTATATAAAGAGCATTAAGATTAAATTTGGCAGCAGAGTGCAGAAACAGACACTTCAGTTCTGTTAAAGGTTCGCTCTTCCTTTTCTCTAAGGATGCCCCAATCAAGAGTCTGACATTTTTATAAAGGGTGCTTCATGTTGGCAGCCTTAAATTTCTGCCTATATCTTCAGAGCTCACATTTTCTAACAATCTCTGCTCTGTCCAATGGCCTCCAGAACAGTGAGGCAACAAATTCATGTCCATTAAAAGGATCCCCTCTATAGTGTTCTGTTACAGCAGCACAGAAAAGACCAAGGGCCTCTCATTTTGTTATTGACCTTTAATAATACAACATTATGCTGAAAGAGTATTAGCTTGAACCAGATGAAGTCATCGTTATTTTGTAGGACAAATATGCCCTTATTGAAAACACTTTCATCGATAATTCCATTCAAAATATTGATGTTTTAGAATCGATGACATGGATATTTTTATAAATTATCAGATATCCTATAAGAGGAGTATATACTTTTTATTTGTTGGAGATACTGTTTGGTTTCTTTTTGTCTAACCCTTACTGGATTTCTGTCATCATCCTTGAATTAGCTGGAGGAATGGGCCCTCCACTCTAAACAGCGGGCACTCTTTCTTTCTATACAGTCTATACAGAAGCCTTGTATTTTTCTCAGTGCTGTGGTAAAATACAAGAGTGGGTGGGCAACCCAAAGAAGGCTTTATTTCAGTTCTCCATTGGCAAGTGCAGCCTATGACAGGGAAGGCATGGCAGTGAGGTCCTTTAGCTTTGATGGAGACTGCTGCTCATGGTGCATTCATAGGAAGCCGACAAAATGGAAGTGATCTGTTGTAGGAGGCCAGTGTGTGGGATGCCGCTGTAGTCATTCAGAAGCAGTGCTTGCTCTTCAGTTGAACCTATCTTTAAGTGTCTTCGCTGATAGAGCCAGAGGTTCGTCTTCTAGTAGATCCCAAATTCAGATCCAGTCAAACTGGAAATAAATAATAACCATCACACAGCCCCCCCAGTGCAAAATAAAAAAGGAGCCTATCATCAGCTCCTCACCTCACCCTTTCCTTTCTTCAGAAAAGTACTGTTGAGGGAAGTGAAAAGGGGAATCAGATCAAGGTTTCCTAGTGTCTGAAGCAAAAAGAAAATCTCTCAGTCGGCTATTATGGTTAATAGCACTCTTTATCTGGACAGGATCTGGAATCACGTAAGAGACAGCATTCTGGCTGTGACTGTGGATCATTTTCCAGCTTGGTTAAATTGGGGTGTGAAGAATCACCCTAGATGTTGTTGACACCTTTGCATGTGCTGGGGCTTCAGACTGAAAAAGAAAAGGAAGAAGCTGAAGGCTGGTGTTCATTTCCCTTGAATTCCTGTCTGTGAACTCAGTGGGACCACATGCTCCATGATCACCTTTCTTACCACAGACTTCATACCTTCTAAAACTGTGAACTACAATGAACCTGTCAACCCTGAAGTTGCTTCTTCTCAGGTACACAACACACACATACAAACGTATGAATGTATGTATGTATGTCTGCATGTATGTATCATGTATGTATTTATGCTTGTATGTATTTGGTCTCACAAGTGGAGTTTCTACAGTAAACTTGACCATGTAATTCATAGGCTTTTGGAACTGTTTTCATAAGGAATATGAAAGACTTTGCATCTTCAGGCTGCGAGTCCTATAATGCTAAAAGCAGAACTTAACAGAGCATTCTGGCAGGAGATTGGAAGATCCGGATGTCATGAGAAATGCAAACAGTGGAGCTTTCAGGGGGGAGAAAAGTTCTCTGTTGAAGACTGTATGTTACCGACTTATATTTTGGCAGAGACAATAACTTCACCCTTCTAATATCTTTGATTATCAATTAAGGTTAGATTTGAAAATAATAGACTAATATGTTTGATGGTGAAAATTTCAAGTCAGGGCGGATTCAGTCTGTGGAATTAGTACAGTTCACTGCTCGTGTTTGGAGTTTCAGTAGAAGAGAGAGAGAAGGGGGAGAGAGAGGAAGAGAGGAGGGAACACATGAAATACATAAAGTTTCACAAGGAAATGAATGTGGGCTAGTTTGAAGCAACAGGGAAGATTTTGAGAAAGGAGCTGAAAATGTTAAAGATTAGCATCCACAAAGAGAAACCTTGAAATCTGCACCGAGACAGTAAGAAAAGTGTCTTGTGTGCAAGATCTCACACATTAAAGCAGCATTTCTCAACCTTTGGGGGCTGCATTTCAGATATCTACATTAAGATCCAAAACAGTAGCAAAATTACAGTTCTGAAGAAGCAACAAAATAATTTTACGGTTGGAGGTCACCACAACATGAGGAACTGTTTTAAAGGCTCACAGCACTAGGAAGGTTGAGAACCGCTGCAAAGGCTCCAACCTGTGGAAAGGCAAAGTGCTTTAAAAAAGAGCCAGTGCCTCAACTGAGAGTATCAGTTGAAGGAGTCCCCACTTGAAAACAGTAACTTAGGGAAGTGTTCCCCCAGGGTCAGCAACAGAGGTGCGTGCAGCCAGACTACAGCTGAAGCATGCAGCCTGACGTGGCGGCATGATCTGTGTGGCACTATTTTACAGGTATGACTGATACAGGAGTAAGAAGGTTATGGGAGTTTGCACCAAGGTTCCTGCAATATGCGGCAGGATTGTAGTTCCAACAGCAGGGCTTTGAGAGGTCATCGGGTGGTTCTGTGCAGGTGAAACCTCATGACTATGAGATAGCCTGCCAAGGAAAACTACAGGCACAGAGTGGAGCTGGCTCAACAGAGAGGCTGTGTGCTGTGGGCAACAGAGAAACGTGAGTCTACCAAGCTAGAGCACAGATGATTTCTTTTTCTTTTTTTTTTTTTTTTTACTGTAATAGTTTGTTTTTTTTTATTTTATTTTATTTTTCTTTTTAGTTACATTTTGTTAACTCTGTGTCCCAGCTGTATCCCGCTCCCTCATTCCCTCCCCAACCCCACACTCCCTCCCTGGTCTCCTCCCTGCCCCTTTCCAAGTCCCCTGATAGGGGAGGACCTCCTCCCCTTTCATCTGACCCTGTTTTATCAGGTATCTTCAGGGCTGGCTGCAAATTCCTCCTCTGTGGCCTAACAGACTGCTCCTCCCCTGGGGGGGGGTGTCAAACAGCCTGCCCTTGAGATCCTTTTAGAAATAGTCCGTGTTCCCCTTACTTTGGAAAACTACTTGGTTACTGAGCTACCACAGGCCACATCGAGCAGAAGTTCTAGGTTATATCCATAGATGGTCCTTGGTTGAGTGTCAGTCTCAGAAAAGACCCTGTGCCCAGATATATTTGGTCCTTGTGGAGCTCCTATCCTTTCCATATCATACTAACTTCCCTTCTTTCATATGATTCCCTGCACTCTGCCGAGGGTTTGGTTATGAGTCTTAGTGTCTGCTTTGAAACACTGCTAGGTAGAGTCTTTCAGATGCCTTTTGTGATAGACTCCTGTCATAAGTTCAATGCACATCCCATTTGTCTTTCTAAATGAGGATTAATCACTTTCGCCTGTGTCCACTTTCTTGATTATCTTCTTTAGGTGTGTAGATTTCATTATGTTTATCATGTCTTGTAGGTCTATATAAGCGAGTATATACCAAGTTTGTCTTTCTCCTTCTGGGATACTTCACTCAGAATGATCTTTTCTAGATCCCACCACTTGCCTGCAAATTTCATGATTTCTTCCTTTTTGATTGCTGAGTAGTATTCCATTGTGTAAAAATACCACAGTTTCTGTATCCATTCCTCCGTTGATGGACATCTGGGTTGTTTCCAAGTTCTGGCTATTACAAATAAAGCTGCTATGAACATGGTTGAACAAATGTCCTTGTTGTGTACTTGAGCAAATTTTGGGTATATACCTAGGAGTGGTATAGCTGGGTCTTGAGGTAGCACTACTCCTAGTTGTCTGAGAAAGCGCCAGATTGACTTCCAGAGTGGTTGAACCAGTTTACATTCCCACCAGCAATGGAGGAGGGTTCCCTTTTCTCCACAACCTCTCCAGCATGTGCTATCACTTGAGTTTTTCATCTTGGCCATTCTGATGGGTGTAAGGTGATATCTCAGGGTCGTTTTGATTTGCATTTCCCTAATGGCTAATGAGGTTGAGCATTTCTTTAAGTGTTTCTCTGCCATTCGACGTTCCTCTTTCGAGAATTCTCTGTTTAGCTCTGTTCCCCATTTTTTAAGTAGATTACTTGGTTTGTTGCTTTTCTGCTTCTTTAGTTCTTTATATATACTTGATATTAGCCCTCTGTCAGATAAAGGGTTGGTGAAGATTCTTTCCCAATCTGTAGGCTGTCTATTTGTTTTGATGACAGTGTCTTTTGCTTTACAGAAGCTTTTCAGTTTCATGAGGTCCCATTTATTGATTGTTGCTCTTAGAGCCTGTGCTGTTGGTGTTCTGTTCAGGAAGTTGAGCACAGATGATTTCATCATGATCTCCAGATGCTAGACATGTAGGGTTAGGATTTCATGTTTGTCCTGCCATATTTGGTCTAATCATTTCTTGCTATCAGCCCATTTCTCCCCTTTGGATTGGGAATATTTACTTTGTGCCATTTCTATACTGAAATCATGGACCTTCTTTTGATTTTATAAAATGTTTGCCTTAAATCTTAGAAAAGACCCAGGATTTTATGCTTTAAAGAGCATTAAATTTTTAAAAGATTAAGGGGGCTTTTGAAGTTGAATTTTACATCATGAGTTGAATGTATTTTGCATTATAAGTTGGCAATAAGCCATAAGGACAAGGGATGAAAATTTTGTTTTAAAAATGATATCTGAAGGTTACATTAACAAGGTGTGTATTTGTGGTGGTTAATATCAATCATTAGATTTATGGGGTGTGGAATCACCTATACAACAAACCTCTGGCTTCATCTGTGAAGGATTATTTAGATTGGGTTAATCGAAGTGTGAAGAAACACTTTAACTTTGGTGGAACCATTGGCTAAGATACCAGAGCGCATAAAATGAAGGATGTGACCTTAGCATGAGTTCATCTTTCTCTCTGCTTCCTGCCTGTGGTGATTTGATTGAGAAATGTCCCCCATAGGCTCACACATTTGACCACTTGTTACACTGTTGCTGGTGCTGTCTAAGGAGGAAAGACTACTTTCAGGAGGTGCAGCCTTACAGGAAGAGGCACATTACTTAGGGCCAGGCTGTGAAGAGTGATAGCCTTAGCCCACTTCCTCTCTCTCTGCTTCCTGTGTGAATAAAATTTTATTAGCCACCATCTGGCAGCTGATGGAAACAGATGTAGAGTTACACAGCCAAACAATAAGCCAGTAGGGGACTTTTGAGGAAGAGTGGAAGGAAGGATTGAGGGAGTCGGTGGAGTCGATCTACAGAGTCAATTAACCTATGCCTATGGGGGCTCATAAAGACTGAACAACCAACCAAAGAGCATGCATGGGCTGGAACTAGACCTCCTACACATATGCAGATGTGCAGCTTGGTCATCATGTGGGTCCGTGAACAATGGGAGTAGGGGCTGTCTCTGACTCTGCTGTCTGCCTTTGGATCCCTTTCCCCTTATCTGGCCTCAGTGGGAGAAGATGCGCTTAGTCCTCCTGCAACTTGAGGTGCTAAGGTAAGTTGGTGCCTCCCATTCTCTGAAAAGAAGGAAAGAGGGGAATGGGGGTAGGGGTGGAAAAGTGGAGTTGGAAGGAGAGGAGGGAGGGGGCTGGGATCTGGCTATAAAGTGATTAAATTAGTAAAAATTTAAGAATGATATTAGCCAGCAACCTGCTCCTGCTTGCAGGCCACATCTTCCCCATTATAAGAAGGACTCTAACCCTCTGACACTAAAATAAACTCATCTCCTAGTTGCATTTGGTCATGGTATTTCCTCATAGCAACGGAAAAGTGACTAATACACCAGTTGTGACCATGATGCGATGGGCTGCTTCCTCTTCCACCCACCATGTTTTCCTCAGCAGGATGACTGTGCTCTTTCTTACACTGTCAACCAGAATGAATCCTTCCTCTCTTTATTCACCTTGTCTTAGGCATATGCTCCCAACAGTGAGAAAAGTAACTAGTATAAACACTGTGTTTCTTTTGTAAAAACATCGATATTCTATTCTATCATGTCTACCATGATTTTAAAAATCTTTAATTTTATTTTAAAATATTTTATTAAAATAATATCTCTACCACTGGGTTTTTCAGCACATCCTTTCTTTTTGTGCCTAAGATGGAGCTTCATGTTACTTTGTTTCCTATATTCTCAGCATTTTGGACAGAGTAAAATCCAATGAGAATCTTCTCTCTGTCTGAAGAGGAAGGCTGGAGATGTTGACACAATATATGCTAATATGGGATGCTAACAGGCCCGGCTGAATAATTAGAAGATCACAGTGCTTCCCTCTTCCCAGGGTGGACTAATTTGGTTTCCTATGCCAGATCCAGAACAAGTAGTCCAACCATCCCCTCACCCCCCATTGTTACCAAACTTGGCCCTCCTCCCACATTCTTGCCTGCTTTCAGAGTGCAGAGGAGACTCACCCCACTGCAGATCCATCCCTTCCAACTACAGAAAGCAAAGGAGAAATGAAAATCTTTACTGCTTTTCAAGTTCTAACTAGAATGGAATTTTGTAAACAACAGTGACCAAAGAATTCGGGCAATTCTCAGATGATAAAGTCACTTCATATCCCATAATAACTGGAGTGTGTATGTATGTGTGTGTGTGTGTGTGTGTGTGTGTGTGTGTATACATATATATATATATATGTATATATATATATATATGTATATATATGGTAGTAAGTGAGGTTTATTAAAGATATTACTCAAATCTTTCACATTAGTTATTAATTTTTATCTACTTGATTTATTAGATTCTATGAGATGTGGGTTAAATCTATTCATTAAGTTCTAAGAGATGTGGATTAAAATTATTGCTGATTTAGCTGTTACTTTTAGTTCTGGTGGTCATTTGCCTTCCAAGTTTTCAGCTTATGTTGTTATGTGAGTATGTCGTGCTGACTGCACGTACTTGATGCTGTTTCTTTCTTGTAGATGACCTTTATTTCTTTGGGTATTTTAATTCTCTTTTGTCTCCTTTGGGCTTTATTTTTCCTGGTGCTGTTGAGGTTTTTATTAGCTTTTGTTCCCAAATTAGGCATGATGGGGAGCATGAACTTTTAAACTGTATATTTTAATAAATTTTAAAACTAGTGTTTTTTTCTATTAAGATATATCTTTGAAATTTAATTTAATATTTTTTATAACTATTGATTCCTTCACTTGTTGCCCACCCCTAATTTCGACAGGTCAAATTTAATTTGTCTTTTTTTTTTCTAGAGATCACACTTTTTTCCTTTAATGAACGCTACTAACTTACTTATACCTACCTTTTCTGCATATCTCCCCTCCATCAACATTAAACCCTTATTAGAGATGAATCTTTCTTTCAGCCATGACAACAATTTCTGTTTTCTCACTTCCGTCTGTATCAGATGCTCCTGCATTTACTCTATATAAGCTTTTGTGATTTTGAAATTGTTTTTGCTCAGGTTTTTAAATTTTTTGTTACTTTTGAATTTATTTCTGTCATTATTTCTTTGCTACATTTTCTTTCTTTTTTATTAAATTTTTATTTTTTATGTTAATTACAGTTTATTCTCTTTGGATCTCAGCTGTAGTCCCCTCTCTCATTTCCTCCCAATCCCACTCTTCCTTCCTCATCTCCTCCCTGCCCCTCTCCAAGTCTGCTGATAGGGGAGGTCCTTCTCCCCTTCCACCTGACCTTAGCTTATCAGGTCTCATCAGGACTGGCTGCATTCTCCTCCTCTGTGGCCTGGCAAGGTGTTCCCCCTTGGGGGGGGGGGGTGGTAGTCAAAGAGCCAGCCACTGAGTTCATGTCAGAGACAATCCCTTTTCCTATTATTAGGGAACCCACTTGGATACTGAGCTGCCATGGGCTACATCTGAGCAAGGGTTCTAAGTTATCTCCATGTATGGTCCTTGGTTGGAGTATCAGTCTCAGAAAAGACCCCTAGACCCAGATTTCTTGGTTCTGTTGCTCTCCTTGTGGAGATCCTGTCCTCTTCAGGTCTTACTATCTCCCCCTTCTTTCATATGATTCCCTGCACTCTGCCCAAAGTTTGGTTAAGAGTCTCAGCATCTGCTTTGATACACTGCTGGGTAGAGTCTTTCAGAGGCCCTCTGTGGTAGGCTCCTGTCCTGATTCCTGTTTTTCTCCTTCTTCCTGTCCATCCTGTTCATCTTTCTCAGTGAGGATTGATCATCTTACCCAGGGTCCTCTTTCTTGCTTAGCTTCTGTAGGTGTACAGATTTTAGTATGTTTATCCTATATTATATGTCTACTATCTACTTATGAGTGAGTATATACCCTGTGTGTCTTTCTGCCTCTGGGTTACATCACTCATGATGATCTTTTCTAGATCCCACCATTTGTCTGCAAATTTCATGATTTCCTTGTTTTTAATAGCTGAGTAGCATTTCATTGTATAAATGTACCACAATTTCTGTATCCATTCCTCAATTGAGGGACATCTGGGCTGTTACCAGATTCTGGTTATTACGAATAAAGTTGCTACAAACGTTATTGAGCAAATGTCCTTGTTGTGTACTTGAGCATCTTTGGATATATATCTAGGAGTGGTATAGCTGTATCTTGAGGAAGCACTATTACTAATTGTCTGAGAAAATGCCAGACTGATTTCCAAAGTGGTTGTATAAGTTTACATTCCTACCAGCAGTGGAGGAGGGGTCCTCTTTCTCCACATGCTCTCCAGCATGTATTGTCATTTGAGTTTTTGATCTTAGCTATTCTGATGGGTGTAAGGTGAAATTTCAGGGTCGTTTTGATTTGCGTCTCCCTGATGACTAAGGATGTTGAACATTTTCTTAAGTGTTTCTCTGCCATTCTATATTCTTCTACAGAGAGTTCTCTGTTTAGCTTTGCTCCTCCTTTTTTAAATTGGATTATTTGATTTGTTGCTGTTTAATTTCTTGAAATTTTTTTATATATTCTGAATATTAGCCCTCTGTCAGATATAAGGTTGGTGAAGATCCTTTCTCAGTCTGTAGGCTGTCGTTTTGTCCTGATGACAGTGTCCTTTGCTTTACAGAAGCTTTTCAGTTTCATGAGGTCCCATTTATTGATTGTTGTTCTTAGAGCCTGTGCTGTTGGTGTTCTGTTCAGGAAGTTGTCTCCTGTGCCAATGAGTTCTAGGCTCTTCCCCACCTTTTCTTCTAACTGATTTAGTGTGTCTGGTTTTATGTTGAGGTCTTTGATCCACTTGGACTTTAGTTTTCTGCAGGGTGATAAATATGGATCTATTGCATTTTTCTACATGTAGACATCTAGTTGGACCAGCACCATTTGTTGAAGATGCTGTCTTTTATCCATTGCAAGGTTTTGGCTTCAAAAATCAAGTATCAGTAGGTGTGTGGATTTATTTCAGGGTCTTCTATTTGGTTCCATTGACCATTCCCTCAATTCTGTTTCTATGATAATACCATGCAGTTTTACTATTGCTCTGTAGTACAACTTGAGATCAGGGATGGAGAAACCTCCAGATGATCTGTTGTTGTGGAGGATCATTTTGGAAATTCTGGGTTTTTTGTTTTTTCTATATGAAGTTGAGAATTTTTCTTTCAAGGTCTATAAGGAATTGTATTGGTATTTTGATGGGAATTGCAATCTGTAGATTGCTTTTGGCAGGATGGCCATTTTCACTATGTTAATTTTACTGTTCCATGAGTATGTGAGATCCTACCATCTTCTTCAATTTCTTTTTTCAGAGACTTGAAGTTACATTTTCTTTCTTGTTATTGGAATTCCTGATGGCAAGAGTTGGGAACTTTTCATTGCTCCTTTTATCACGGTATCTTTTTAAATATCTTCCATTTTGTGGCTGTATCTGTTCTACTCTTCAACCAACTCAATCATTAGACATTTTTTTCATACCCAGGAATTATAACTGATTTTCCTGTATAGTGTTTGTTCTTACTGACAGGGCCCACCAGTTTTCCTCTTTAGGAAGATACTTATTGCTGTCATTTTGAATTCTCATCTGTCTCATATATTGTGCTTTCCCCGTGTAGGCCACTCCAGTTTTTCACACTTGTGGCATTTCCCAGTGACCTTACTTTTCGCCCATGTAATGATCAGTTCTGACTCTCCTGTGACACCATCAGTCCTGTCAATAGGGGAGGAAAGCAAAATTCTGTATTTTATCTTGTGGTCTTCTGGGAAAGAATGTTTCTGTCCCAAAATGAGACATGATGGAGAGCATGCCCTTTTATCAATGACATTTGGTTGGCACATAATTACCAAGGACACAAGAGAACGGGAGTGGCACTCACCCCTCACCTGCTGTGCCATTGCTCTCATTTTGCCTCAGTGCTCAGAAGATGAGTCTAGGCTTCCATGACTACCTTTCTGACCCAGAGTTACTGGAGCACAGTAGAGAAAGATCCATATGGCTGGAAAAAGCATGTAAATAATAGTGTTTTTCCAGCCTATTCTTCTCAGACTTAATAAGCTCCCATGCCCCCATCCATATGCAAAGACTACCTTCCTCTTCTGTTCCCAGTATTTGAATTCCTTGGGTAGATGAGGTGTGAAGCTAAGACACCATCACCCTCTTACATCCTTCAGAGCATGGTGCTACCTTTCACTGTTGACTTAGAGGAGGTAGACAATGCCTGGGATTCATTCATCTTCAAATCCACTGCTGGGAATAAGCAGTCTGCTTCTCATTGATACCAATTAAGGCCTAGTGTAATGAGCACAAAATTCTGTGTTCACTGAAGACAACTTTTTACAGCAAAATTATGGCAAGCAGCCTCAACACATAGGGTTAATAAATAAAGTAAAGCATAACCTTAAGATCTTTTATATAAAAACTTGAGGAATTTTTTCCCCTAGGTTTTGACTTAATATTAATTTCTACCTCAGAGGGAAAAAGGACCTTATTTAGAAATCCTTTATTCTTCCATTTATATTAAATAACACAAAATTATTTTTAATAATATGATATGGAATCTAGAGACAAAACACTCTGCTCTACAAAAGGGAACCAATTTATTTCATAAATCATATTCTTTGGCTCCTTGCAGCAATTTCCCTTTTCCCTGGGAAGGGGATGTTATTATGTTCTATCTGTGGCTCTTGGTGTAATTTTAATTCATCATTAAGTAACACTTTGCTTTTTAACATAAAGAATTCAGTGTGCTTGATGGAGCAGTGCTCCGTGGAAAGTTAGTTTGGAGCAACAACTGTTTGGAGCAGAGGAGTTTATTAATTTATCAGAACCTTATGTTCAATTTCACATTTCTCAGCATAGGAAGCAGCAATCATCCGCACCTGTTGCCAATTAAAGCATTAATGGCACATCAATCAACGAGAAATCACTGGGAATGGAGATGACACAGGCTCTGTGTTCCTGTCATTTTTTTGGAAGTCATCCTCTATTTCCACAGTAAGTGAGATCTGCAAACCACACCCTCCAAACTGCAGTCTCTACTTCTTGGAAACGATCTCAGCAGCCGAATGCAAGGCCACATGCATTTCCCTGTGGAGAAATTGTTTTAGATTTAAAAAGTAATAATGTTACTATCTTAGTTATTTTTTGTGTGTGTGGCTGTGATGAAATACTCTGGCAAAAGGAGCTTAAGGGAAATGGATTTATTTTGCTCACAGTTTGAGGAATAGTCCACTATGACAGGAGCTTGAGGCAGGGGTAAGAAACAGAACAATGAATGCTTGTGTTCAGCTCACTTTCTCCAGCCGTGGGAATGGTGCCACCCACAGTGGGCAGGTCTTCCAAACCCAACTAATTTGATCAAGATAGTCTCCATTGGCAATGCCCAGAAGCCCATCTCCTAGATCTTACCAAATTGAGATTCGAGTTAAATCATCAGTTGCTACACATATGGAGAGTGTTTGGGGACTTTTAATATATAAACCAAGCTTGACAAGAGTTAATTCCCAAGATTACATAAAGCAGAATGTATGGCACTGGCTCTGTCTATTTAGGTTTCTCTGTGAACACAGGAGGCAGTCATGGCACCAACACCAGATAGTCTACTGAGGCGGAGGCGGGGCTTCCTGGTGTCTTGTTATGAATGAGCAGTTCAGGCAAGACTGGCATTGAGCTTATAGATGAGAATGGCAATTGTGGGTAGAAGCAGTTGAAAGTACATAGACCACTGAAGCAGT
Organism: Psammomys obesus; assembly: GCF_907164565.1. Lineage (NCBI taxonomy): Eukaryota > Metazoa > Chordata > Mammalia > Rodentia > Muridae > Psammomys > Psammomys obesus. The sequence goes on from NW_026592548.1 coordinate 16,708,576, forward strand.
TGTGCTCACATTCCAGGTTGCCTTCTGTCTGGGGCTTATCCTCTTAGTTGATGGATCTGAGAACAAGTGGCCTCTGGTCCCAAGTTCTAACTCTGAACATTGAGCAGATGTGACATAAAGAAAAGACGCTGACTATGTCTCTGACAGGTAAGAGGTACAAATGGATCAGTCATGAACAACCTTTTGACATTGAGGAACAATGTTGCCATGCATAAATTTACGGCTCCAGAATCTATAGGTAAGGTTCTATTTATTTGTTTGTTTGTTGATGTGTGTGTATTTTCATATATACATCACAAGACTGCCAAATGTTTTTATGTGTTGTGTTCTTGGCTATCTTTGCCTGAATGTGGTCACTGGAGTGTAGGTTAGAAAAAGTAAAGCAAAGCAACATCCAATCCATCAGTGCTGGTTAATGGAATAAAGAAGGTCTAGCACTTACCCATCACTTTTGCAATCTAAATGTAAAGGAGATGTACCCAGGACTTCCCTAGTGATAACCTAGTATCTTCTTTCCCTTCCTCAGAGGACACCTGTCATCATGTATTAGTGGTGTGTTTTGTAAGTTGAGCTAGAGAGCAAACAGACTCTTGACACCATGTGGCAAGTCAGGTCCATTTTGTTTGTTTGCTTGTTTAGTAATGGCTCTAGTTTGGATGAGGGTCCCTCATCCCTCAGGGATGCTGGTATTGGGTGGTTCTGTAGAATTTTAAGAGGTGGGGCCTTGTTGGATGCCCTGAGGTCACTGAGGGTGTAATGATTGTACCACCTCTACTAGAAGGCTAAGCCAATGGGGTCAGCCAATTTTGGACTTTTGAATTTTACAAGCCATGGGTCTAAAATCATAAAAATCTGTGTCAGGAATTTTGTTACAGAGATGCAAACCTGAGTTACATAATAATCCAGGTAGCTCCAAGCTCAAATATGTTCAAATGATCCTTGGAGTATATTTAAGCAAAAATAATATCTCAAATATTTGAATGACCAAAAATGGAGAAAAAGCGGGATATCCAATATGAAGCTTTTAGCCACACTGCACTCTGAAGTTCCTATTTTAAAGCCTGACTAACGTTTTCCATGCTTCACTGTAATATACTATACATTCATTTAATATACATATTCATGTTACCTGCCCAATATATACTCTACAGAGGTAGAGACCATTTTCCCATTCCCCACAGGAAAATGAGATTATGAATAAGACTGCTGCAGCTTCTACCTTTCCATGAGCTAGCTTGTGGCCATTGGGCATGACTAAGTGTTACATTCTCACCACAGGCAACCAGAATTAATCCACCAGTGGGTGTACCTATGGCAAGTACAGGCACATTGTTTGAAGTAGGAATTCAATGCCTAAAGAGTTATTTTTCCCCTGGGGTTTCCAAGGCAGAGCTCCTAGAAGCTGATCTCCACTAGGTGAAGTCCTTCCTGTAGCTGTCTGGAAACACAGGATGTCTCATTGTGCTAGAGAAGACAGGATCTTAGTGAGACTGGAGGCAGAGTCCTGCCTACACAGGCTTCAAGCTTGGATTTGCTCCCATGTCCTCGCTGTTCTAGCCTGCTCTCCTGCTCCCATGTCCTAGCTGTTCTAGCCTGCTCTCCTGCTCCCATGTCCTGGCTGTTCTAGCCGGCTGTCCTGCTCCCATGTCCTGGCTGTTCTAGCATGCTGTCCTGCCCTCTGTTTCTTCACCTATATCTTTCTCCAACGACTCCATTCCTTTTCTCTTTCACTCACTTCTGACCTCCTCTTTCTTTTCTTACTTATTCCCTCCTTCTCTTCCTTTCACTCATGCCTTTCCTTCTTTCTTCTTCCTTGTCTCTCTTTACTCAATTTCTTCTCCCTCTACTCTTTTTTTTCCTCATCCTTCACTCATTTCCTTCCCTTCTTCCTTCACTCACTTCTAAAAGCTCACAACTATCTTTTGCAATCTTTCTAGACAATGATTTGTTAAGGTTCCTTGAGTTAAGTTTGCTGTTGATTATATTTGAAAGTAATAATTGATGCTCTGGATTCTGAAATGTTCTCTGAAGGTCTCTTCCATTTCACTCTGTCCAGACAAGGTACACATATATGAAAAGAAATCATTGTTTGCATCAACAGACACATTTGACATTTAGTTTTCATATTTGTATACGTAAGGATTTCAATACTGCTCTCTTCTTGTGCCAAATAACTCAGTGCGCTGCTGGGTATTTAACAATAGTTGTGACTTCTACCATCCAAGAGCTGGTAGCATCTTTGTCCCAAAGTATCTTGTATAATGTCAGCAGGGAGGAGATGGACAAATCCCTCCATAAACTACTGTTGTTTTCAGACCATCAATGCCACAAGAATAGGCTCACTGTTCACCTTTGCTTGCTTGCCTGCTTCCTTCCTTCCTTTTGTCTTTTCTTCTTCAGGAAAGTATCTTGAGTACCTAGGATGGCTTCATGGTTAGAAGATAAACTGATGTTTATTTGATGAGAAAACCAATGGGCTCTAAGTAAGTGGGGATACTTAGCTGATGCAGCTAAAATAAAAGATACAGAAAAGAAGTCCCAGGAGGAAAGCATTGTCACCCACTTATTCTATGCCAGCTCAGGTTTGGATAAAAATGGATGCAAGATAAGGAGAGAAGAGGAAAGGAAGGAAAGAGAAGGAAAGGAAAGGAAGCAGAAGAGAGCAGGACAGGATAGGACAATATAACACACAGAGCTTTGCACACCCTGTCCACCCAGTAAAAAAAAAAAAAAGGCCAGAGTTCAGTATCTAAACGTGGAAAGCAGAGCTGGGTCATTCAGGAAATCTGGTTTCAAATGTGCCTTTATACATTCTTACTGTTTTCTTTTTAAGTAAAACAGTACAGTAGTAATGCCTAATTTGGGGCCAGGTAGTTAAAACACAACCAGGAGGCTTTCTCTTCCTTTAAATCAGTGTGTGCTTTGTGAAATACAGTCTGATTTCCATACCTTCACTGAGAAAGATTTTTCCCACAATTAAACAACCAAGACACCAAAGAGGACCCTCCTAAATTTAAAACTCCTCCTATTACAACTCAATGTGAAAATATGTAAACTGGAATTTTCATTTTGCTGTAAATTTCCCATATTCCCACACCTGACACATGAAAATATAATATGCATTCTTGGCAATACTAACGCATCTCTCGTTAAATGGTTTATACGATCCAACCGCATGATGTTGGGTATAGGCTACACGCATGTTACACACATCCAACTGGAACAGCAACTGTAATAGTGGAAGCTTCTAGTATAGCCAGAGGAATCTTCAAAAGGGAAACGGTTCAGTGTGGGAGTGCACCTCTTCTTTCTGCTCACTCGCCTCTCTGCTTTCCACTTTTAGAGAGCCCTTACTGCTCTGGATATGAAACACTTGGTTGGCCAAATTATGTGTCCCTTTGTTTTTTTCCCTCTCCTCTCCTCTCCTCTCCTCTCCTCTCCTCTCCTCTCCTCTCCTCTCCTCTCCTCTCCTCCCCTCCCCTCCCC
>NW_026592548.1:16712461-16736202 GCF_907164565.1 Psammomys obesus
CTCCCTCTCCTTCCTTCCCTTCCCTCTCTTCCCTTCCCTTCCCTCTCCTTTCCTTCTTTCCCTTCCCTTTTTCTTCTATTCCCTTCCCTTTTTTCCTGCTCTCTTTTTTTCTTCTCACCTTCCTTTCAGGCCCTTTCCTCCCCCTTTTTAGTCTCCTGATTCCTCTTCTGTGTTTTCTTTCTTTAGTCACCATTTCTCTAAGTCACTGTTTGAGTGTTTGCCTAGCACATGAAAGGGCTGGAGATCATTTATTAATCACTTAAATAAAGAAAGAGAAAAGAAAAGAAACCAAAAGAAAAGGAAAGAAGAGACAAGCCTAGGCATGTGTTCCTGTAAGACCAGAGGTGATAAAGTAGGAGGATAGTGAGTTTGAGACAAGGCTGGCTGCAGTAGTGCTGCCTTGTTGAACAGGAGGAGGAGGGGGGAGGAGAAAGAGGAGGAGATGAGGAAGAGTAGGAGGAGGAAGAACATAATTCACAGTGGCTGCAGAGCACCACCACACTGTGTCTGCTTTTTCTGTCAGTTTTGATCCTTAGAGCCTAAAGACCATCACTGACTGAGACCTTTGTAACCTCAAAGTTCTTAAGTGGTGAACTTTCTTACCAGCCTAGAGAGGTTCTGCTGTGTTTTCACACCAAGAAATTCATTCATTCTTTCCTTGCTTCCTTCTCACCTTCCCTCCTTCCCACCTTCCCTCCTTCCCTCCTTCCCTCCCTCCCTCCCTTCCTCCCTCTTTTCTTCCTCCTTTTCTTGTTGGAAATAGAGACTAACTAATCCAGTCCCAAGGAAAGGAGACCCTGGGTAATCAGTTGGAATCCCGCCGCTTAATGATCAAGCTTAGAGCATGGAACATCAAAGTTCATGTATCATGACCCTTAAATCTCTGGATATTGCAGAGGCAGGAGAATGTATAAAGGACACTCTAGGGTCAGACAAACCTAGATCAAGAATTTCCTATCTGGGGGAGCTTGATAAATGCAGGAGGCACTCTGACACTTAGGTGGGTCCATGCATGAAATTTTAACACAGTGGTCCTCCGAGGAGAATCTGTCTATCCAATGAAGTGCAGTTGTGAACCCCACCCACAAATAATCAAAACCATTAGTGCTGAAACTATGCGGAGAGCCACAGTGCAATTTTACAAGCTAATAATAAAGCACTGCTGGGCCACAGTAGTGCCAATAATTTTCATGCTTCTCGTTGGTCTATGAACCCAATTTGCTAGTAGGCTAAGGTAGGAGATAACATACAAGTATCTTAGTGAGCTATTAACTTTGAGGTGTCTGCACTTCATAATAATATTTTCAAGAAAGTCATAAGGTTAGAAGCAATTATCTTTTGCTTATACTTGATCCTGCTCCAAGTTCAACCACAACTTTTTGATCTTCCTTACATTGCCTTTGGGGATAAAAGAACATTCCATTGACATAAAGTCAACTAGTAGCCAATAGAAACCAGGAAGACATGACCGTTAAATTCCAATCATTGTCTCATAGTAAATGGAAGAGTGGGAGATACCTAACCTGTGTAAGAGACCTTCATCTTGCCATCAGTGTATGTGTGCCATATGATCTGGATGTGCGTGTTCCCCAAAACAGTTATGTTGAGATCGGACTCCTCAGTGTGATGATAGTGCAGGTGGCCTCATTGGGTCCTCAACAGAAGCTCCTACAAGTGGCATTAGTGCCTTCACAAAACCAGCCCTCCCAGAGGGCTGCCTCATCCTCTCTACCATGTGATATGACAAGGAGGTCTGGTTCTGGTGATAGTCCTTCACCAGGCAATAAGCCTTTTGGCACCCCTGCCTTGGACCTCCCAGCCTTCAAACTGTGGGAGGTACATGCTTGGTATTCATGAGCACCCAATTTATGCTGTGCTGTTATAGCAGCCTGAACAGTGTGAGGTGTGGGCTACAGCGGCAGGCGACTTCGAAATCAAGAGATTTGAAGGGTCGAGGAGATGGCTCAGTGGGTAGAGGATTTGCTGTGCAAGCATGAAAACCTAAGTTTGAATCCCCAGTATCCAGGTTAAAAAAAAAAAAAATCAGTGTTGAGGAGGCCCAGACAGGAGAATCCTTGAGGCTTGCTGGTCCACCAGTGTAGTTGAACCATCAGGCTCCAGGGTTAGTGATTCAGGAAAAAAAAAGTGACTGAGAAAGACATTTGACATTGACTTCTGGTCTCCTCATCTGTACCCATGCAGGCACGAAGACACACACACACACACACACACACACACACACACACACACGAGAGAGAGAGAGAGAGAGAGAGAGAGAGAGAGAGGGAGAGAAAGAAAGAGAGAGAAGAAAGAGAGAATTTGTAATGCAGAATGCCGATTTCCACTTGAAAATTGAAGTTCACACCTTTAAAAATAAGTATATCCTGAAACACAGACAATGCCATCGCCACCTGTCTTAAGAGTACTGGAAGAAACTTTGCAAAGTATTAGAAATCTTAAGTCAGAACCATCTGCTTACCATGCTGGGCTGAGGGCTGTATGAGCTGGAGTCAGCTTTGCCTCTGTTTCCAACGGGATTTTAATCTATAACACACACCGTTCACGCAGATAAAAGATCATATTGTTCTTCGGTAAAAAGTCAAAACACCATCTATAATAGGGAAACTTCTAATTGTTTCTTGACATTACAGATGGCTAGTCTGAATAAATAATTGTCCCCTAGCTAGGTCAGCAGGACACTCTGGGCCACTAAGGATTGTGTGGTAATTTCCAAAGATTCTTTGTATGTCTACTGCAAACTTACTGTCTCGTCTCACTGGAGTATTGCCTTACTGAGACATTTAAGGTGCTTGTACCCTTCAGCACAGCTGGGTAATGGCAGCTCATCATTGATGTCTCAGCATGGCCCTGACATCCTCCAGGTAACGTTTCCTGGCCTTTCAAGTTCTGATCACATGCTTCTGCACACGGTCTTCCACGTGCTTCTGCACAGCGCTCCTAGACATGCATAGAACGATCTACTACTCTTTGAATCTCCACTAAGTTCCTAAGTTCCAGTGAGTTGTGTTTGCTCCCGCCCTAGCATCTAGCATGGTGCCTGGGAATGAGCAATTTTTGTTAAATCAACTTGAAGTGAAAAACTAGTTCTGGGAAATTCCAGAGCAGACAAAACCAGCTAAGCCTTGGTAGTAACCTCAGCCTTGCTTGCAATGGTAACATTAGGGGATGCTGATTTGCATTCTTTTTCGTAGATGCCTGCATTAGAGAAAGGCCAGACCTAAGTTGAAGCAGAAGCCACCTTGTATCTCCAGAGACTTGCCTCTGGAACACCAAATTCAGTGTAACCAATCAGAGGTTGGGCTACATTTGCCACATTCACCCTATAAAAGCAGGCCACTTGCTTTTTTTTTTAACTTCCCCTCAGCAGAGCCCCAAACCCTTTCTGGTTTAGTGCTCCTAATTCATGAATGGTTGCTCTGCTCAAATAAACTCTTTAAAATGTCTATTATGTGTCCATTTCTAGTTTCAAGCATAGATGACAAATACTTTGTTGTGTTAGGGGAATATGTTTTCAGTGTAGTTGCTCTTTGCATTGATATCTGTGAGAACTTGTAGACATCCCTTGCCCAAGAGCTGTGATGGTAGAAATGTTCTGCCCGCACTCTTTTACCAGTCTCCAGTAGCTATGTGCTATCACTGGAAATAAAGCTAGATGATTATGGAACTGGAGTGAGAATTTTTGCTGTCTTAAAAAACAGTTATGTTATGCAAACATGTTTTTGTTTTACCCAGGGGTCTGATACGGGGCTGCTTCAGATTGTCCACAGCAGCAGACTATTTGCCTCGTCTGTGCTCTGGCAGGGGTGTGATTCTGACAACTGAAGATTGTTTAGTTCTGGGGCCTCTTGAGAGTATACAGAAAGAGCGAAGCTGAAGATTGTTTGATTCTGGGGACTTTAAAGAGGGTACATAAAGACCAGAGCCCCAAGAGAGGGAGCACGGCTGTTCCTGCCGGTTCCTGTTCCTGTTTTTTTCTGTTGCTGTTTTGTCAGGTGGTCATAAGAAGAGAGACAAGAAGTTGGAGAGATCCTGATGAGAAGAAGATTGGACTTGCCCCAGGGAACCAGCACCCCTAATCAGCAGGAAGTAGTCTAAAACTATCTCAATGCCCCCTCTCTCCAATAACCTTCTGTCTCTCCTACATGGTGTTGGGGTGTTGGAAGGGATTGAGGTGGAGAAAGGTGGTACATATAAGAATTCAAATGAAGTAGAGTAAAAAAAAATTATACCAACATGGAACAAAATTTTGATTATATTTCTTTATAATTAATTTAAATTTAAGTAATTCCCAATGAAAGGCCACATTAGCTACAGTCCCAGAAGACTCAAATCAGGCTCCTAGGCAGTCAGATTATTTCAGGACGAGAAGTAAAGAGCCCCATGTGTTCAAGTAATGGCCACCAGCTACCTGGGGCTACTTATATACTAAAGTTCAAAATAATTGAAATTAAATGTAAGTTAAATATTGGCTTCTAAATCGTGCTAACCACATTTCAACTGCTCGAAATTCAGACTCGGAGGCTGGATGCCATACTGGACACTGCAGAGAGCATCTCGACCACCAGGGAAAGTTCGAATGGCCAACATGTGTGGCAGGGTGGCCCAGCAGACCAGAAATGAAGATGTACACTTCTGGCATAGCTCCTTGTGGAGTTCTGTGAGGGAGACATGGTTAGAGAACTGGGGTCATAGTTCTCATGGAAAGCAGGTAGTGTTTGACTTAGATTCACTTCACCCATAGGATATAGGTGAAGTGAATAGGATATAGACTCCAGGAACCTAGAATAACCATGAATTGGGGAGATGATGAGAACTAAGGAGCTGACACTGCCATGTCCGAACCAATTTGGGCAGGCATCTCCTTACGGGAGGGCATCAGGGTCAGCTTCACTGCTCTCTGCCTAAGTCTCTTATTTACTCCCCCCCACATCAGCTAGCAGGGCTGCAGTTACCCCTTTGACCTCCTCACTGCCTCTGGCGTCTCAGGAGCCAACTCTTCCCAGGGCCTCTTTCTTTGCTTCTCATTTGTATCCTGCTCTGAGACTGGCTGGTCCTCCCTTCCCTGGTGATACAGCTATTGGCAGCAACTCCGGTCTTTGTTACCTCCAGAATGGAGGATAACACCAGAGCCACTCTGGAAGACCACCCAGAAGCTTCAGCTGGCACAGTGTGGTGCTGTCCATCTGCCGAAAGCACCAGGCTCTCTGTGCCAGGAACACCTGCGCTCCTCGGTGGTGCTGGCTACCTCATCATTTCCCAGTGACATTCAAGGTGCAGGCCTGAATGCCCACACTGGAAATCACTCCCATGGAGCTTCTCTTCTCCCTTTAGCAAGGTAGCACCAGCAGGGTGCTGATCAGCCAAGAATGGTCCCAGGCAGGGGGTGAAAGTCAGTCTGGGCATTTTCTGAGGAATTTACTTGTGGTTTGACAAAGCCAACTTTTCTGTGTTCTGGGACACAGTGAAAATGCCATCTGTTAAGGTAGGCTTCTGCCGTGCAGGGTCGTTTTGCGGAGTGGATCTGGAAGCACTGCCTTTGAAATTTCAGAAAAAGAAAAAACAAAAAGTGCGTAGTTTCAAGTCTCTACTTCCTGTTAGGAGCCCTTTTGCTTTCTATGTTTTGAAAGTTGATTTTCTCGTCAACTTTTCGACTTTTTCAGAGAACAGTCAAGCGGTTCCTCCGTCACCTCTGTAAAATTCTGATTTCTCAATCTTGTGCCATGGGGAAGAACCTCAGTGCTCTTTTACTTCTTTGATTTACTTCCTCCCTTGCCCACTCTACCCGGGTGTTTTAAAACCACAACCATTAAAAATTCTTTAGAAAAACACTTAAATACCACCCCCCCGTTCCTAAAAATGTCTTGTCAGATTTCTTCCTCTTGTTTGCTTCAGAAAGTGGTGCTTTGATTGTCCATTAGAGAGTTGTTTACATTTCTCCAAAAGCTCCATTTAGTCTCCCTGACAAGGTGGAATAAGTGACTGGCTGTGATGGATAGAGGCACCTGTCCTAATGGCTGCTCACACTGTGCCCACCAGTGCACGTTACATTGATAAATTGACAACAGTTGGGGCATGCTCTGCTAGCAGCAAGAATGAGGCTATGAGGACAAACTCAGGCAGGGCATCGAGACAGGCTGCTTTAATATTCCTGGGAAAGGTGTACGGCCTCCCACTCCAACACCCCAACAGCTGTGGTGAGGAATTCGTGCACAGGCAGAATTTCTTTGTTACCCCGATGTTACTTCTGCTAGTTAGTCTAGAATTATAGTCACCGTCTTCCCGCTTAATGGGCTTCCGTCCCTGAGTGGAGGGCTGTGACAAAAGCTACCTGGTAAGGTTGTACTTTTGCATTATGAATTTATGGATCTTTTCAATCCCTTTGTTGGAGACTTTTCTTCTCTCCCTGACAAGGGAATAGCAAGGACGACAAAATGCTGCCTGTTAGCTTGGCAGGCAAATGTGGAAGTAGCCTCAGTCAACACTAAGGTGTTAATCATCTGGAATAAGTTGCTTAGGAGGTTTTAAATTTCTAGTAATGAAGAGGTAACTGCCTGTCATGGAACCCCACCCTGCTGGGGGGTGAGGCCTCAGAAGGTGTTCAGTCCTTCCTCCTCTGTACTTCTTCATTTTCTTTTTTTCCACTTTGTTGGGTTCTCATTACCCTTAATCAGGCGGGGGCAGCAGAGAAGGGAACCTCCCCCGTTGACAAAAGGCCGATGCAGAGAGGTGCATTTCAGCCTCTTGGGCTGATCCGGATTCCTGAGCATCCTTCCTCTCAGATAGGTTGGGAGCTTGGGAGCTCGGGCAGGGACAGAGCGGTGGGTGGGTCTGCTGACACAGCTGGCCAAGAGCTTCAGCAGCAGCTGCAATCTCCAACAGCCTCTGGGTTCATCCATTACAAGCTTATCTTAACTGAGGAGTAATCTAAAGGAACAAATGACCACCGAGAAAATGCTACAACTTAATACAAAGTCATAAAAAAAAATAAAGGAGAGGGAAGCAGAGGCAAAAACAGCAAGGACATAACAAGGCTTTCTAGAGCCTCCCTTTCAAATGGCCCAGTTACTGGTTGCATGATAAGACAGTTTGCCTTTGTGATTTGCATGGGTAATGAAGCAATTAGAAGCCACCATATATAAAACATGCTAGTTAGTCCTTCATTAGACAAACAAACTGGAATGGCATGCCACAAGACGTACAGTGTGGTGAGGCTTTAGCGCCTGGCATGGTCCCTTTCACCCTGTGTGGAGTTCTGTTGCAAGCTGGGTTACTGTTTGAATCACCGTAGCATTAGCAGGCTAGACTGTGGTTAGTCTGATGTGAAATTCTGACTGGCTGGCAGTGGCCTCCACCCCCACCCCTAACTGCTACTAAATTTCATTTCAAGTTATAATTGTTGACATTGGAAACAGCTACTCGGATCAGAACAACAAAGCAACAATTACACAGGATCTGGTATTTCTCACGCAAATTACAGCAATAAAATACAGGAAAATTCAGCCCACTTACAGACCAGTTTTTGTCTTTGGAGAATGCATTCCGAACTATTTGGTTAACTAAATTAAAATGTAAATCTTGGCTGGATTTTCTTCTTAGTGATAGGAAATAGTTTCTAAAAGTCATGAGGAGGAGGAAGAAGAAGATGAAGAAGAAGAAGAAGAAGAAACAGCAGTTGTTGCTTAAGGAACTGTGTTCCAAACAACTTGCATAAATGTATTTTTTTTATGAATTGAGTCAGAAAGGCATAACTATCTATAACATGAGATATTAAAAAACAACAACAACAAACAAACATATTCCAATATGAGAGACAAAGAAGACAGCAAGGCCAATGTATTTACCTTTTGTGTTTTTGCTTATAAAGAAACTCGAAAACTTTGGAAATGGGAAGAGAGTTCCTCATGTGTCCAGGAGTCAAGCCAACTTGTTCTTATTCCCTGATGGGGACGGTTATAAAGAGACATGTAGTTAGAGACTGGTGAGCATTAAAACCGAGTTCTCTTACTTTATCAGAATTTCTCTCCTTTCTGTCTTTGTCTCTCCTTCCACGCACAAAACACCAAGCCGGGTGCAAGTGTCACAGTCAGAGGGCCAAAAGAAAATATCAGCCCTGATGCCCCTAACATCAAGCAGGAGCAAATGCAGCTTGTCTCTGGGGAAACGGTAGCCACTCTTAACCATTATAGTGACTGCTTTTAAAAATCAAAGCTAAACATAACAAGGAAATAGTTCTCCAGAAACCTGAAAGGGAGCAGGCTCCTTGAGGCCTCACGAGTGCTGCAAAAGACCCAGCAAAGGGAACAGGGAGGAGAGAACTCTGAACTCCCTGTTTGTGCCCTTGGCTGAAGTTCAGCTAAGAATGCCTCTGCTGTGAAAGATACACCTCTGCCTTTGACCACAAATAAACTGGTCCACGTGAGCCAGGACAATGCAGGACACTAACATTTAATTTATGCATTTAATTTTTTTCATATAGGGAAAAGCAATGGAATGATCTCATCCCATTGCTAACAAATCTGATCTTTAAAAGGTAATAATTTCACAAATGTGCTTTTACGCTAAGAGGCTAAGAGCTCTGTTCTCATAAGCATGGAGCAAACGCTGTGTGGCCAGTCACTGACTTATAGCACATCCATACAGTCGCTGCAAGATAACCAAGAGTAATGGCTTTTGATAATCAGGCCACACGATTAATATAACATGAACCCCAAGCGCTTTTGTACTGTGGCTCCGGTTAAACTAGCAAATCTCATTGGAATATAAAAAAGGGGTGGGGAGTCATGTGCTCTTTCTGCTACTTCTGCAGTGAAAAATCTGCCTCCAGGCACCGTCCAGGGTGTTTCATATCTCAGGGAGCACGCAGTGGCACTGAACAATGTTTCCCTTTAGAACCTCTGGTCCTTTCTGCTCACTTCCAGCTCCACCTCTCCTGGCTAGGTCAGAATTGAGGTCCCTGAAACGTAGCAGATGGATTTCAAACGGCAGTTTTGTTAGCTGGGGGGAAGCTGGTGCAACCCACGGAGGTCCAGAACAAGCTGGCTGGAAGCTGGGCTCTTGCTGGCTTGTGACTGGTGAAATATTGCGGAGTGTAAAGGGACTCATTCCAGCTGATGTGAGCAAAGGGGAAGGCTGCCCCTTCGTCGTAAATGTTAATGTGAAAGAAAATACGAGGGAATCACTTCTGGTGGGTAAGAGTCAGGCAATACAATCATAACAAGTAGAAGCAGGCCTAAGCGTGTCGCTACAATGTTTATTCATACGGTGACATTTACTGGAACTTTTCTCTAAGAGGCAATGGTTTCCTCCCATTTTAACAACCTAGAGACCGCGATGAAGTTATCTTTGGATATATAATGTATATCGCTGCCATCCAACCCTCCGTTCCCTAGGACATGTGTGCTAGGAGTGAATTATGTATTAGGCCTCAGTGCTTGGGCTAATTCTGTACATTCGAGAAAACGCGTGGGTGTTCAGTAAAAGTGTACGTTTCCTGAATCTCACCATGAGGAGAAAAGGCAGGCGAAAGAAACTGAGGCTAAAAAGTTACTTTAGAAGATTTTTTTTTTCGAGGCAAATTTTTGAAGACAGAATAATGCAAATTAGAAGTGAAACACGGACGTTCCCAGCAGTCACAGTGGGAGACAAACACCAATAACCGCGGTGCTTCAGCTGGGATGAGCGTCTGAGAATGACCATGGTAATACTGACTGCGGGCCAGAGAGGAGAGAGGTACAAGCAGAGAAGTCTTCAAGGAAATGGAAATCTGGTAGGGAAGCCTAGGCATGCACACAATTAATTATAAAACTTGATAAGTTATGATGAGCAGGATCTATTTATGCTGTCCTGAGATGGGTTACCTAGAGCGACGTGGAATTAATAACAGGGCTTTGATGCATCTAATCTGAGCCTCAGTGATTTAGTTTTGTGTCCATGTTTCATCTTCCCTCCTCCATTGTAAATTAGCTTAGATTAGTCACCATGTCTAGTTTGTGTTCACACAATGAGGTACTGAGCCTGTTCCTGGCCTAGAGATGCTTTACACCAATAGAGACCACATTTTGAATATTTACTGTGTTTCAAGCACATTTTCTTACTTCTGTGGCACCTCCTCACGTCAGGTCCCGTTATCACCACTTACAAAGGAAACCTGAGGCACAGATGGGTGACAGGTTAGTCCAAAATCACAGCTGCTGTGTGGGGAAACTTGGCGGGAGGACAGCACTCCTTACCCCGAACACGTTGCCCCTGGTCAATAAATGTTTGAATGCTGACTAAGCTAGGAAGAGTCACAGCATTTATACTGCCATTTTGTTTATGACTGTACAATTTCTTAGGAATGCTTAGCTCAGGTAATGAAACAAAAAACCACCAGGGTGCATAAAAATCTGTTGATGATTAAATTTTTATTTATCTCCATGAGCAAGACAAGCAATTGTCCCCAGTACATTTGCTCTCTAGACAGCCTTGTGCTGTGTGCATCACCAAGGTCAGCCTTGACTGAAGCCACCACTTCTTTGAAAATACATTTTACTGTTTGGTGGGTACACGTTGTCATTACTCTTGGCATCAAATCCCCTGTTTATCCCTGCATTATCATCGCACAGTGGAAGCAAATATATAAAGGAATGTGTTTACAAGAAACGAACAGAAATAAGTTGACTTGAATATCTTGTTAGAAAACTGGAAACCTTCTTCCTGCCCAAGATCGACAAACGATAGCTCTCTAGACACGTCAGTGTCCGGACTATGGATGTCACTACAATAGCCCTTGCTGTTTTGCTTTGTAAGTTACAGTGGCCAAGCTTAAAAAGCCAAACGTTATGAATTTAGCTTAGAGTCTCAAGAGACACTAAGAATGAGTAGTATTTAAGGCAGATATAAGCAATGTTTTCCTTGGATATCCTAGATAAGTATTAATTACCACATGGCGACAGTGGTGTGATGAAATATTGCTGGCAGATGCCAATATCTACATCACTGTCTTGTGAAGGAAAAAAAACCAGTCCAGTCCATTCTGTAAATGTTTCTTCCTGGTTTAAAAAGTGAGTCAAAGGCTAGGACTAAAGCCCTGGGGGAGGGCATGGGCTCAGCCTACAGAGGCCCTGGATTCAGTCTCCAGCACTGATGGAAAGGAAAAAAAAATCATCCAGCAATTCCCATTTTCCCATATTTTGCCAAATTGTGACATCAGTTCCAATTATAGTTCCATGTAAGCCATTTTGAAAAATTGAATTCTTTGTTTTTACAGTTGGCATTCACTTATTTATTCATCATCAACTGACTTCCTGTTTTGTAAAAGAAATAGGAACTTCATTTATCTTTGAACTCTACTTCCCACCTGTTAGGGATTGTTGAAGACAGCAACATTTTTCACATTATTCTATTCAGTAACCAAAATGGTATGTGGCATGTTTATTTTAAATTAAAGCGAATTAAGATAATTTTGGAGAATTTCATTGTATCCCTTGAGGTAATTAGAAACATAAACTAACGTATTACAGAGGAGAGGTTGCCTTTTTATTTGTGTGGGGGTGTAGGGGAATCATGCCCTGGTGAATGTATACTCGGTGCTGAGGTTAAGAAGCATATATTATCTCATACATATCCAGGACAGGAACAACACTGAAACCTTAAGGCTTTTAAAACTTTCCATACTGTATGTTCTACATTGTAAGTTAAAGATAAAGAATAAAGTTGGGTTTATTCAACTTTCAGATTTGAGTAGTGACAAGAAAAGTACAAGTTAACTTTACTTGTATCTGTAATTGTATTAAAAATAATTCAATAGAATAAAACCTGTTACTTCACCTAATATAAATAAATTTGTAATTTAATTAAGTTTAAATATTAATAAGAGAGAGTGAAAGACAGAATGAGATATAACATAGCTGCTTAGAGGAATCTTGGTGAATATAAGAATCTCAGTGTTGTAGCAAAGTGAAATACAGATCAGCTTTCTATAATTCTGTTCTCAGTTTAAAGATAAGGAACTATCTATAGAGATGGCAATAAACATCCCCAGTTCTCTATCCCATGGCAAGCAAAGAATTAGAACTGGGGATTTTTAGACTTCCTTCTTCACTGTGCCTCAGCCTACCTACTACAAATCGTTCTCCTCAAATTCCATTTGGTTGCATAAATGGTTCCACTGCCAGGTTTTGTAGGAGCACACTAACCAGCCCACAAGAAAGGGGAGGACTAAATAATTCCATGGCCAGTGTTAAGTTATGAGGATGAATTGGAAGTGGCTGCACTATAAGCCGAGAATGCAGCAGGGAAAGGTAGGACCACTGGGAGTTCAGGCTACCTACAGCAGCTACCTGGCAAGGCCTTGTCAGAAACAAACAAAACCTGACAATAGTAATCCCGCCAAAATCTATGGAAACAATAGCAGATGTAATAATTATTATAAAACAGTAGTCCTACTAAGCAATGGAGTGGCATGTGTATCAAAGTCAGAATGAAGGATCAACACTGTTTAGGAAGGAGTAAAAGTGTTACCTTATATTGAATGTTAAGAAAGCAAGAAAAAGCCAGGTGTAGTGGAGCACGCTTATAATTCCAGCACTCAGGGAGGCAGAGACAGGAGGATCTCTGAGTTTGAGGCCAGCCTGGCCTACAAAGTGTGTCTAGGACAACCAAGGCTGCACAGAGAAACCTTGTCTTGAAAAGAACAAAACTATTTTTTTCTTTACTTTACTTTTTTATTGATTTATTATTTATTACAATGTATTTACTTTGTATCCTGGCTGTAGACCCTTCCCTCATCTCCTCCCAGTCTCATCCTCCCTCCTTCTTCTCCTGGTATCCCCCTCCCCTAGTCCACTGATAGGGGAGGTCCTCCTCCCCTACTATCTGACTCTAGCCTATCAGGTCTCATCAGGACTGGCTGCATCCTTTTCTATGTGGCCTGGCCAGACTGCCCCTGCCCAAGGGAAGGTGATCAAAGAGCTAGCCACTGAGTCCACATCAGAGTTAGCCTCTGTTCCCCTTACTAGGAAACCCACATGGAGAAAAACAAAACAAAACAAAACAAAACAAAAAAAAAAACAAAAAGAAAGCAAGAAAAGGGCTGGAGAGATGGCTCAGAAGTTAAGAGCACTGACTGCTCTTTTATAGGTCCTGAGTTCAATTTCCAGCACCCACATGGTGGCTCACAACCATCTGTAATGAGATCTGGTTCCTTCTTCTGGCCTGCAGTCAGAACACTATATACATAATAAATAAATAAATCTTTAAAAAAAAAGAAAGCAAGAAAATACATATTAATCTCTAAGAAAATAACTTAAAATAATGATAAACTACTAATAAACTGATGGAAAGAAACTGGGGTGTTTAAACAAAACTTTTTTTTTTTTTAGTCTTTATAGAAAACACAAAGAAAACGTAGAAACCAAGTAGTAAAATGACAATGATAAAAATTCAAATGCAACTAATTATATTTAATGTTAATGGACCAAACAATTGAACCCAAAGAGAAATTGTTAAGTGGTGTAAGAGACAAAACTCCATGTTGTTTACGTCACATGCATTTTGACCATTTTGAGTCATTTTGATCTGGAAAATCTGAAAGTAAATGGATTTATACAGAGAGGCAGAACCTAACCAGAAATGCAACTCCATTTGTTACATCAAACAAAGGAGAATTCTAGACATGATCATTTCAAAAGGATTACACACACACACACACACACACACACACACACACGACACACACTCCAAATGAAAATTTGTAGGTACCTAATAGCCACCTCTCTATATACAGAGAAGAAAGCACAGTGAGCGTCCACGGCACATTTGATTAGGTGATGAAACAGACACAAGTTAATAAAGGTGTGGTGGAAGCTAGTGACACATCACCTTCAAGTGCCCATGGAGTACTTACCAACATCAGCTGAATACTTAACCATCAAGCAAGCCTCAACCTTGCTACATTAAGCTGGAAATTAACCTTTTAAAAAACCTGATACATGATACTCCTTGGTTGGAGTATCAGTCTCAGAAAAGACCCCTGTGCCGATTTTTTGGTTCTGTTGATCTCCTTGTCGAGCTCCTGTCCTCTCCAGGTCTTACTATCTCCCCGTTCTTTCATAAGATTCCCTGCACTCTGCCCAAAGTTTGGCTATGAGTCTCAGCATCTGCTCTGATACCCTGCAGGGTAGAGCCTTTCAGAGGCCCTCTGTGGTAGGTTCCTGTCCTGTTACCTGTTTCTAGAACCCCTGCACAGATGTAGCCCATGGCAGTTCAGTGTCCAAGTGGGTTCCCTAGTAAGGGAATAGGGACTGTCTCTGACATGAACTCAATGGCTAGCTTTTTGATCACCTCCCCCTGAGGGGGGAGCAGCCTTACCATGCCACAGAGGAAGACAATGCAGCCAGTTCTGATGAGACCTGATAGACTAGGATCAGAAGGAAGGAGAGGAGGACCTCCCCTATCAGTGGACTTGGAGAGGGACATGGGTGGAGAAAGGGAAAGAAGGTTGGGATTGAGAGGAGAAGAGGAAGGGAGCTACAGAAAGGGTTCAAAGTAAATGAACTGTAATTAATAAAAATTAAAATAAAAATAAAAAACTGATACATTCAAATACATTTATAAACACATTGCACAAAGAGTGCATAGGTAAAGTAAGTTTTGTAAAATGTAAGAAACTATCAGCAAAATAGGAAAATATTTATTTATTTTTCTCCAGGATCTTTTGTATCCCAGGATGGTCCTGAAGTTGTTATATAGTCACAGATGACCTTGAATTTTTGAACCCCACTGTCTTTCTTTCTTGAGTACCAGTGTGATAGGTGCTTTTGAACACTATGCTGGTTTGTTGATGTAGGGATCATACCCAGTGGTCAAGGGCTCTATCAACTGAACGCATTCTCTTAGAAAATATTTTAACCAAATAAAATAAAGTATTTTAAACAGATAAAATAAAATATAACATATCCACAGCATTAGAGGCTTGCCATAGCCTCCATAAAGCTATTTAAGAAAAGAAGCTTGGCACAATGGTATATGCCTGTAATCAAGAGCACTAAGGAGGCTGAGGTGCATGAGATATGATATCAAGGTCAGCCTGGGATAACTAGATGTTATCTCAAAAAGAAATTATGGCAAATAAACAAAAGCAAAATAAAGCAAAACAAGAAAAATAAAACAGAAAAGAGCAAAGGCTGAAAATTAATCCAATGAATGTTTATTTCAAGAAATATAGGGGAAAAGCCAGTGTGATGGTGCATGCCTTTAATCCCAGCACTCAGGGAGGCAGAGGCAGGTAGATCTCTCTGAGATCAAGGCTAGCCTGGTCTACAAATTGAGTCCAGGACAACACAGAACAACCCTTCTCGACAGACCAAACCAAAAAACAAAAACTCAAACACTGTAACTCATAAATATAGACAAAATATTTAATAAAATTATGAAAGATTGATCAGAAAGAAAGAGAATCCACAACAAATACAAGGGAAAAATAAGAACAGCTTTTTCCTTTGAAAAGACTCTTAAGCTGATACAATGATGAAAAGAACAGATACAAATAACCAGCATTCAATTGCAAACTGAGACATCACTACAGACCATAGAAAACTCAAAATGCTACTGAAAGAATAACATGTACAGCTCTATGCCAGAAAGCTGAACATTTAGGTACAATTAATCAATATCTAGAAAAACACATTTCAAAACTAGAATAACATTCGAGAACCCGCACAGCTCCTCAACAAAAGCCCTTCCCACAACAATTTCTTTAAATCAGGGTGACTACGAATTCTATATGAATCTTCTCAAGAAAGAGAACTGAATATACTCCATAATTCAACTTGCAAGACTGTCATGTCCTTGCTGGTAAGACTTCCAAGGATTATTTTACATAAGGAGAAGTACAGACCGATTTCTCATACCAATATTAGCTGCAAAGATCCTAAACAGAATAGTAAGGCGGTAACATCTAGTGATGTATCAGATTACTAGACATTATAAATGTGTCTACTTTGTTCTGGAATGTAAAGCAATCATAATGTTAAAAGATTAATGAAGGGGCTGGAGGGTTGGCTTAGTGGCTGAGAATACTTGATGATCCTGCAGAGCACCTAGGCTCAGTTCTTGATATCTACAAATGATATTTCACCTGTAATTACAGTTCCATTGTCTTGACAGCCTCTTCCGGTCTTCACGAACTCCTGCATGCACATAAATTCATGCATAAGTGTAAATAAGTATAAATTCATATATATTTAAAATTTTGATCAGTAGATTGCCTATATTAATAAAACAAAAGAGAAAACTCATGTTTTCAGTGAGTGAAAATAAAGACAGTTGACAAAATTTAACATTCATTCATGGTTGTGAAGTTGTCCTTTATAAATTAAATAAAGGAGATTTTATATATGTAGACATAGGTCATTTTAAGAAGTCATTTACTTCCAACTTGTTTGGAATTTATTAATAACACTACTAATCACCCAGAACAGTTTCTGGACAATTACAACTTATCAGAGATTAGCAGTAAATATTTTTATCATGGATTAATTAATTAATTGAGTTATTAATACTCAGAATTAGCATTTTATCATTCCTACTTTTCCTAGAAAACATAAAAGCTGCTTTATAGAATATTTTTGTCTTGTTTCTTATTCAATAAAAATATCTGACAGGATACATCTAATGTACTTTGAAGTATGTGTTCTTTTAAATGCACTTAATAAATGATCAAGAATAATACAAAATAGATATTTACTCCAATGACTAAGAAATCAAACCAAACCCCTGACCCTCATGTATAATGTATAATTTGAAGTACGAGGGGGATAAAACTTGAAGTGATGGTGGCCTCGTGGATTCAGGGTAGGTAACTGTGTTTTTAGACTATTCTAGAAGCACAGAGTACACTTCTGAAACTATGTGTTGCTTAAAGAATCACTAAATTGTGAAAGGCGGTATAACAAAAGAGCTATTTCCAAAACCACGGTTCTGAAAGCATTCTTTACTTTTATTGCTTTTAGTTTTTAAGACAGGGTCTCCTTATGAGCCC
This sequence comes from Psammomys obesus, assembly GCF_907164565.1. Classification (NCBI taxonomy): domain Eukaryota; kingdom Metazoa; phylum Chordata; class Mammalia; order Rodentia; family Muridae; genus Psammomys; species Psammomys obesus. The sequence goes on from NW_026592548.1 coordinate 16,729,503, forward strand.
TGGTTGGTCTCATATCTACTATATTAAGAGTAAATCTGAACATATAAGAAACCTCCTACCTCAGCGATTCAGGTACTAGGGTTATAAATGTAAACACATTTGATTGGGAATGAAAATTAGACACTGGGTGATTCTACTAAGAAACGCAGTGGTAAAATGTGCGCTGATGCCAACATTCTTTAACTTCGCTGTAGGATATAGGCCTTGAACTTTCTTGAAATCAAACTCCACTATGTGTGAAATATTCTATTCTTTGGAAATACTGGCATATTTTTCTCCCCCTTAGTAAGTTACCAAACTTGAGATGAGTGAAGGACAAACCTTTTTTCAAAGTGCTACATTAGGGATCCCTGTTTTAGTTTTTAGTATCTATGCAAGATGAAGATAATAGCAAGAATGATTAATTGCTTTTTCAAAAGAGGTATGTCTGTCATAGACACATTTTTCCCCTTTCCCCCTCACTTATTTGTTTGTTTATCTATCTATTTAAGCATTTTACAGCCTGAACCTAACCCCTTCCTTCCTTTCCTCCCAGCCCCACCTTCATTCCCCTTTCTCCCCATTCTCTCCTCTCCTTCTCAGAGAAGGGGAGGTCCCCAAGGAGTACCAACCCATCCTGGCATCTCAAATCATATCAGACCTAAGCACATCCTCTCCCACTGAGGCCTGATAAAACAGTGTAGCTAAGTCAAAGGAATCCAAAGGCAGGCAACAGAGTCAGAGACAGTCCCTACTCCCATTGTTAGGCAACCCATATGTTGGCCAAACTGCACATCTGCTGCATGTGTGTAGAAGGTTCTAGGTCCAGCCCATGCAAGCTCTTTGGTTAATGGTTCAGGTTAGTTCAGATTTGGTTAGTGGGCCCAGGTTAGTTTATTCTGTAGGTCTTCTTGTGGTGTCCTTAACCCTTCTGGTTCCCTGTTATTCCTCCTACTCTTCTACAAAAATCCCAGAGTTCAGCCGATTGTGTGGATGTGGGTTTCTGCATCTGTTTCCATCAGCTGCTGGATGAAGCCTCTCAGAAGACAGTTTTGCTAGGAACCTGTCTGCAAGCATAGCAGAGTATCATTAATAGTTACAGGGGTTGGCTCTCTACCATGGGGTGGGTCTTAAGTCGGGCTAGTCATTGGTTTGCCATTCCTTCAATCTCTGCTCCATCCTCATCCCTACACTTCTTGTAGGCAAGACAAATTTTGGGTCAAAGGTTTTATGGGTGGTTGCTGTCCCCTTCCCTCCACTGGAAGTCCTACCTGGCTATAGGAAGTGGGAAATTCAGGATTCTTAACTATTGTTGCTAGGAGTCTCAATTAGGATCACTGCCATAGACTCCCAGGAGCCTACCCTGTCCCAAAGATGCCCTCCAGACAATTTCCATTCTCTCTCCTAGTTCTCCCCATACTTCATCTTCACCCCTGTTACCCTTCCCACCCATTCTCCTACCCAGTTCCCTCTCTCCATCTACTTCAGATGTCTATTTTATTTCCTCTTCTGAGGGAAATTAAAATATCCTCCATTGAGCCCTCTTTGGCTTCTTTGACCCTGTGGATTGTAGCACGTTTATCATGTACTTTATGGCTAATATTCACTTATAAGTTAGTACATAGCATGAGAATCTTTCTGGGTCTGGGGTACCTCAGGGTGATATTTTCTAGTTCCATCCATCTGCCTACAAATTGCCTGATGTCTTTGTTGTAATAGCTCAACAATATTCCACATTTTCTTTATCCATTCTTCAGTTGTGGGACATCTAGGTTGTTCCTGGATATTATGAATAAAGGTGCTATGAACACAGTTGAGCAAGTGTCCTTGTGGCATATTCTTAGGGCCATATATACTGTGAATGACCTCACATTATAGAGTAGATGTCCCTAGAGCCCAAAACAGTGACAGACACATCATGGTGCTCAGAAACTGCAAGTTTCATAAAAATCACCTGAGATTAGTAAATTGTTTTATTTGCTTTTCTTTCACATTTGCAACAATAAAAAAAATAGTTACTATAAAAATAGTTTTGTGCTCTCTGATGGCATTTTAGTAACTGATGTAAATAAATTGTAAGCACATATAAAGGTAATATATTATAGGTAAAATGATCTGTGAATATTTTTAATAACATGTACGGGAAAGTGATATATCCTGTCACACTTCCACTCAAAACATTCTCAATACCAGAATAAATGAAGTTACCAGATATGACAACACTTATACAGAAAAACATTTGGGACTGGCTTACAGTTCAGAGGTTTAATCCACTATCATCATAGTAGGAAGCATGGTGCTGGAGAAGTCGCTGAGAGTTCTACATTTGGATCAGCAAGCAGCAAGAAGAGAGATTGACACTCGGCCAACGCCCACCTCCAATTACACACTTCCTCCAACAAGGCCACACCTCCTAATACTGCCAATTCTTATGAGCCTATGGAGGCCATTTTCATTCAAACTACTACACTTATCTTAACTTTTGAATTCCTATTAGAGAAAATTAAGAGCATATTCATGTGAATTTTTTTTGTGGTATTCCTAGTGATTTTGTTGTGTCAAAAGCTATAATTTTATCTGGGAAATATCCACCTCTCTTTACTCCACAGAGCAGAAGTACATACATTGCTTTTAACAAGTACCTAAAATGCTGATTTCCCTAATGGCTTAAATTTTTCTGAGGGAACAAGAAAAATGATGTGTCGTAAAAGGAAGTGGTCTACTTATCTTTAATAGTAGGGGCATATAAGAAGAGTAACATTGATTTGGCAATCACATGGAAAGTTGAATTGACTCACATGCTAATGACCATAAAGAGGTTATGGGATGCGAGAGGATAAAATTCACTTTCGACAAACAGCATTAAACAAGAGAACTGTACATGTGCAGGTCTACATTGTGGATGTCTTATTGCTTTCTTCCTTAGAGGTGGACAGTACCAAATCATGAAAACTGTTACCGAGGTGCCCGAGATGTAACTAACCATATGAGGGACTTCTTGCCCAACTATATGGAATATGTTGTCTCAGCTACTCATGCTTGGAGTTCAGATGAGATTTTTACATTACTGATGCACTTAGAACCAATGGAAGAAGTATGAGTGGCAAACACATGACCAGCTATTGAACAATATAACTTTGTAACATTTTCTGACATGTTGCAGTCTGGCTGTTTCTAGCTCTTCCTTTCACATGCTGTATTTTCCCCTAATATCTATGATATTTAAGTCACAATGAAAATGGTTTCCCTTCTGACTGACTCTATTGTTTGTCTGGCATGTTTCTTTGCAGAGATAATTCTTGTCTAGTTGGGTCTAGGTTTGGTAATAGTTCTGGAGTAGATCCATATCAGCCTTAGTGCTTTGCTTTACCCTTGCTTCTCTTACAAGGTCTACAGTGAGCCTTTTGAAAAAAAAAAAAAAAACAACTCTCTTCTCATCTTTAGGAGCATTTGAGTCTTATTTATTTATTTATTTATTTATTTATTTATTTATTTAATTTTCCTGGAACTTGTTTCTTCCTATTGTCTTTGTGTGAACAGTTGCTGCTGTTTTGTAGGTCTTAGCTGAAATATAATTTCTCCCATTTGGTCTGACTCTTTACAGACAGTGCTCTTCTAGGTACTCTGATCTCTCCTTGTGCTTGAAGACTTACACTTATATACTGTATTTCATGTAGAGCTTTCTTGAGTACTACCTTAAACCCACTGTAATAATCTTCGAGCCAAGGGATGGGCTCTACATTTGACTCAAACTATGGGGCACCTTTTATGCACACTACTGTATGTTCATGCAATCCAGTATTTTTAAGTAGAAGCCTTCAACATACAAGGTATGTTTACTGTATGTTTACCAGCTCCTGTGGATGGTTTGGGAAATCTATACCCTGTCACAAGTCTACCTGATTTAGAGTTTCGAAACTGGTATCTAACAGCACATGTGGCCCTTGATCCTTTTTGCTATACTCACTCGTACCATTTATAGATCACAGATAACAACTGAAGGTACTTATGAATATTAAGTAGTTTACTAAATGAAGAGGACTCAAAACTTAGGAGATACTATGTAAATTTTTACTATTATTATCATAAATATTCAGTGAATAATGAATTAGTCATTAGCTGACTTTCATATTCTGTTCTCTTTCACTAGTGCTACCATTCACCTTTTGTTCTCAGCCTCATGTTCTTCTGTTTATCAGTTTCTGAAATCCCAAAGACCTTAGTTCTCATTGGTGGGATTTTTCCCATTTTAGTCTTGACTGATCATGAAATCCAGAAGAAACACAATCTATGGAACAATTTCATCCATTCAGTTCTGGTTGATCTCTCTTTGGGTTTGATAAATGCTCATGGTCACTAGTCTGCAGGATGCTGATGAAGCAATGATGTAGGCACTGGAACTCAACACTGCTCCCTTACTCCTCCTCATGGCAGAGGAGCTGAAGTGTGCCACTGTCAGAAGTAACTCTGTGCCCACATAAATGACTGATCCTACTAGCGCAGATGCTTTTACTGACAGATGAGTGAAGGGATGAAGAAATGCACCAGTTCAGGTTTCGTACCATCATCTCCTAACTTTCTGTCATCTTCTTTCATCTCACACTTTCTTTCCATAAGATCCTTGTGACAGGGTTAGTCCCAAAAAACTTCCCTTGATCAAAGAACATTCCCACCTTTAGAAGAAGTAGTAGGTGGCAGGGCAAGTCCCAGGGGAAGTGTTGGGAGGACAGAGGAAGCCTTCAGCTGTCACAAATTGGGGGGAGGAAATAACAAGCTAGATGACCAGGTGAGATTAACTTTGAAGCTCTGGTTTGCAATTACCTGTGATGTTTTTAACAGTTATATTTGGCAAGAATTTGGTAGTCTGGTAAGGAAGACAGGCTTTAAAGGTTAAGAGATTATTCTTCAGAGCAGATAGATAAAGGACAAAAGGCACTGGAATTTCATCAAAGAAACACATGGTATCTTTTGGCACATTTGTGTGTGTGTGTGTGTGTGTGTGTGTGTGTGTGTGTGTGTGTGTTAGAGAGAGAGAATAGAGAAAGACATTTTAAAAATAAGGGATGAGAAAATTTCAAAAGCAAATAGTTTATTGAGAGTTTATAATAGACACTGTATATTGCTGAAGTTTTTGGGTTACTTTGAGTTGGACAACAAAGTAGAATAAAATAAAACAAAACAAAGCAAAACAAAATAAAATGTCATTGTAGATGCTAGTGTTAAAGCTCAATTTAGAAATTAAACTATTAGTAAAAATTTGGGCAATTTTTTCTAACTTTGTTTCTCTCCAAAGATATGATCAACAGTGAAGTGATTTACTAATTGAAAAGTAAAATATCTTTTAAAATTCAGTTTTAAAATTAAAAGTATAGTTATATATAATGCACTAAAAGTTATAAATGTTTAAAAGTTAAAAAAATGGTAATATTATATAACAAAAGTTTTAGAGTGTAGCAAAGATGCCACATAAATGAAAATATATGGCCTTAGATGTTTATGTGAGAAGAAAGGCTGAAAAGTTTTAAACTGGTATTTAGCTCTTAAGTCAGAGAAAGCATAAGAATTAAAACCAACGAAGGAAGAAGCAAGGAAGGGAGAGAGGAAGAACAAAAGGAAATGTTAAAAAAATCATGGCAGAAATTAATAAAATAAAATATACGAAGCATAGTGGTAAAATCAGTTGAATGGAAAAAATGCAGCACAAGGCATAGGTATAGATATAAAAAAAATATCAGGACACCAACACAAAGAAAATAAATTCAGTATAATGGTAAAAATGTGCAATGTAAATGGATTTGAAAATTTTAAATGGACCAGAAAAGCTTCCAGTGAATTATAGTACACTAAAACCAACTAAAAGGAGAATTGAAATTCGAATAGACATGTCCACACTAACAAATCATTTAAACCATTGAAATTTCTTCACATTAAAACCACCAGAATCAACTGATCATAGAGATCATTAAAGGAACAGATAATCCCAGTAAAAAACAAGCTGTCCTAAGAAGGAAAAAATAGTGACTAGTCCTTTCTTAATTTTATTAAGCTTTTAGAAATTTAAAACCTAAATAAGGACTAAAGACCTTTCTAGAGACCTCTCACCCAAGAGAAGATATACAAACTGGAAATCATCATATGACATCATATGAGGGTATGCCTATCACAGTGCCTAAATTCCTAAACACATCCAATACCAAATGCTTCTGAAAAAGTAGGCCCCGAGCTGTCACTCAGTGCTGGTGAGAATGTAAATTAAACAAACAAACAAAATAAATAACAATCTAGTGTAGTCTAAGTTTTGGTTACGTTATGTAAATATGTTTTGTTGTAATTCCAAGTATGGGATTCAGAAATCCACAGCTGCTAACAGCTTCATGTTAGGGTGTATGATCTTTGTCATATAAACAGCCTCATGAGAGGGTGGGTGGTCCTTGTCAGCAGAAAACTGCCTCATGAAGGAAGTGTGGTTTTTGTCAGGTGAGAAACAACCTGGTGAGAACTCTGAGAATGTGTAAATAAAAAGCTGAGAGACAGGAAAAGAGAGAATGCTTCACTTTGAGATGTGCCTAGAATCAAACACTTCTGAGAACGCTTCAAGAAGGTTGATGCTGCCCCCACTGCTGCTGGTGGTCTTATTGCTGGATTGCTGATTGCTGGGTTCCTGGATTGCTGGATTGCTGGATTGCTGGGTTCCTGGATTGCTGGATTGCTGGATTGCTGG
>NW_026592548.1:16736212-16758282 GCF_907164565.1 Psammomys obesus
CTGGATTGCTGGATTGCTGGGTTCCTGGATTGCTGGATTGCTGGATTGCTGGATTGCTGGATTGCTGGATTGCTGGATTGCTGGATGGTGGTTTGCTGGTTTGCTGACTCCTTCTGTTGCTGTGTTTGCTGCTGCTGCTGACTTGCTGTTTTACTGGACTGCTGGATATCCTGATGATGAAGAGTAAAATCACCCGAGGAACTACATCTAAAGAGGTCTACATCCCCTGTCCCTGCCTCCTAGGGCTGGGAGGTTGGAAAGGAGGTAGAGGCTTTAAGGAACCACAAATAAAGTAAGTTTTAAAAAAAATCAAAGCCTACAGTCTGGCAATTTGCAAAATAGTTTGGCAGGCCTTGCAAAATGTTAGCTATTACTGACAAAACCACTTAGTCATGCTCTTATCAACTGAAAGGAGTTGAAAACATATCCACAAAAAAAAAAAAAATCTGTTCTAGGATGTTTGTAGCAGATTTATTCAAAGTCAGAAGAAAGCAAGATGTTCATAAATAGGTAAATGGGTAAATAAGCTGTGATATAATTAGATGATGAAATATTATTCCATGATACGACAAAGTAAGTCATCAAGCCATGAAAAGAATGAAGGAACTGTGAAGACATAATGTTAAGTGAAAGAAGCTAATCTGAAACAAAAATAAAACAAAAAATATCTGACAAATGGTTACAAAATCAGTATGAATATGTACAGCACAGATGATTTAAAAGTATAAGTTGGGCCATGCTATAGAAAGTTGCATAATTATTATATGTTTTCTTATGAAAATCATCATAGTGTGATATTGAATTAGAATTAGACAATGTTGCACCATGAAGTAGAGTTTGGGGTTAACTGTGTAGAAAAGACCCATGAGCACACAGGACGACAGAAATCTGAGGTGCACCCACCATTTTAATATCAGGTAACCATTTGGGGAAAAATTTCCTCCCTCTCAATAATTGTTCCCCTGTAGTGCCCCTCCCTCCCTCTTTTCCATATCTCTTTCACTACCTCCCCCTCCACATGTGTATGTGTATACAGGTTTGTATGAATTGACTGTGTGCATGTGTGTGCCCACACATACAACTTCAGATGTCAACAACCTGTGTCTCACTCTATTGATCACCACCTTATTTTTGGAGACAGGAATTTTTCCTAAACCTGGAGTCCAATTAGAGAACAATTTGGGTAGGCTGATGATCAATGAGCCCCAACAATCTGCCCCTCTAGTTGCAGATGTGTGCTCTCCCAACAGGCTTTCACATGAGTTTTGGAATGTAACTCACATGAGCCATCTCCCTACCTCTTAAAAACTTGAACATTATTATTTCATAATAATCCATTTCTGGTTAATCTGATATTCCAATGTGGAAGTAAACATTAACACTTTCAAAATAAATTAGAGACTTTCTTATGATCTGAGTATAGGAAAAAGGTAATTCAATACTAAATCCAGAAGAAAAAGAAAATTTGACATTAGCAACTTTTCCCCAGTATTTGATATTAGTAGAGAGAAGAGAAAGGCAAAGACTGTTGAAATCAGTTGCAGCAAACAAATGGGAAAGCCTCATTACACCAAGTATCCGACACCAGTACAAAGCAATAACAAAAGACAATGTCACAAGTGAAGGTGAGAGGAGAAATCCGGTGACAGGGACAGGCAAAAGAGGAAAGAGAGTGACCACAACTACTAGCACACAAACCACTGACTGACAAAGAAGGTCATCGTCTCCAGTCAGTAACACAGAAACACTGGATTCACTGTGCTACAAAACCTCTCAGCAGGTTTTCAAAATCAAAAATGTCTGAAAATAGCAAGGACTGGAGATCTAAGTAGACACCTTCATTCATGTAAACTGGCATCAGTGTGTGGGAGCATGACTGAGTAGTTCTTATCACCCATCAACTACATATACAGGAGCATCCTGAGAAACCCAAGCTCTGCCCAGTGCACATGATTCATGAACACACTTGCTTACCAGTATCTTCCATACAGTGGGAGTTTCATACTGAAAGAGAAATAAATGGTGTCACTCATGACTAACCTTAGAATCTGGAACTGTTGCTAGCAAGAGGTAAATAAATGTTGCTTTAAAAATGTAAGCAAGCAAAATCAAAGATGGCATAATCACATAAGCCAATCATATGAACCTGAGGACAGTCTGAGCAATCAGTCTAACATTTCTATCATGATACCCATTTTGATAGGTCCATTCTGTGGGCTGACTGCCTGAATATATTGTCTTCATCTTTATCCCAAAGGCCATGCTTGATATGGCCACAGAACAGCTTGGGAGATTGCCTATTGCTTCAACAGCTCAGTGCAATACTCAGGGCTATTTCTTAATTTTTCAAAAATATTAATTCTCCCATAAGTTTCATGTGAAAAGAGAAACCCTGAGAATTTCATGACTATAAAATGCTGTCCTACCAAACACAATGGCAGCAGAAGGTAAGCCACTTCTACTGTAAGGCCAACAGCCCTGATGCCAAAGAACATAGGCCTGATCTCCAGTTCCTCCCTTCAGCTTTGAACACAGGCTCCTGGGAAGTTCCAGGTACCAGCAACAGAGGCTGACTGGAGGCATGAGAAAGAAGTATTATGTAGATTAAATCGTACTATTTTCTTGAACATGAGATTAAAAAAAAAATGGGCCTGTGTACAAAAATGTTTTCACTAATCATTTTGGAGATCAAAGATTTCATTTCCTAAGAGCTCAAACTTCACATCTTTCACCAAGGGCTTACTCTGAACTCTGTTTAATAATGGTGTAGAAGTCTTTTTTTCCCTTCTCTTGAACTACAGCTAAAAGAGTTATATAAAAAAAAAGTTGTTTCAACACTGAAGCCCTTTAAATGACTGGCTCTAAGCACAATGTATAAAAAAGAATAATTCAGACTTGGGAGAGCCAACTAAATAAACAGGGATGATAAGCCACCTATCTAACAATGTAGGCTCCCTGTCTTGTCATCAACACAATTATGTCAGCACACTCAATCACCACATTGCCTTGACTTTAAAGCCAGGGACTGAATACATGCTTGTAGAGTTGGAGACAGCGGAGAGGGAAGAGCTAGCCTACATAAGCCAGCAATGTGACTTTGTAGTTATTCAGGGATTTTAAAGAAAAACAAGGTTATACATTTATAAAATGCTTTGTTGTTGTATCAGTGTTCAAATTATTCTTATGAGTTCAATACCATCTGTAATAACCTTCTGTTGATCCCAGACAAAAAGAGAGACTACGCTTGTCGCATTCCCTCTGCATAGGAGAAACTGATTTACTACCTGAAGTGATAATTGATGGGATTCTGTTCGGTTTCAAGTAGAAATGAATAGCACAAGCAGTGAGTGTGGAATCACAGAATAGCAAGATCCCTCAGAACACCCTCCTGACATTTTGAGCCAAAAACCATCTGTGACTAGAAGTGACAGATTATAGACCGGTCAACTGAATAAAGAGTTGGGTCTTGGAACAAGGAAAGACATAGCTACCTCATCTGCCTATTATTTCTCTTCCATCTATCCAATGGATCTTATATAAATGACACTCGATTTGCATTTTGATGTGACTTTAATTTCATTTCATTCAAAAACAACTGAATAGCCACAAGAATCAATGTCTTTACTTGCATTTGAAATGGTTTCTACAGACTGAAGAAGAGGGCAAGTACTTATCCAAATCCAGTGGGGAAGTTTAATTATCAGACTTTGAACAATAATAATTTGCTGTTGAAGGGACGAGGAGGCCAGCCTTCTATGCTTATTTAAGCGGGCTTTCACCGCACCATTTCTAGAACATTGGCTGCTTCTACAGAGTAATAACCTTCCCACACAAAGGACTATTTCATAACACACAGGGCCCTTCCCTGAGGGAGATACTATACCATCTCCGCTTGACAGAGGAATAAATTCCAGGCATCCATAGCAAAACGGGATTCAAACATACTCAGGTTACATTAAGGAACAGAATTGCTGTGTCTCCTGGGTGTTTATTTAACTGGTTAGCTCTTTCATCGGCTTTCTCCTCATCTTCACCAGTTCTGTACTCATCTCCTGTGATCAATACGAAATCCACATGAGCCTCTGCTTACACTGTATATGGTTCTCTAGACACTTGGTGAAGGACAGCGAAGCCAGTGGTGTCCCACCATGCAAAGCAGCTCACCTCTGCCCTCTCTAACACTCATGTTATCCTTAACCTGCTCTGGTTTTTTTTTTTTTTCTACACTAGCATTTTTCTTGCCATCAGACACATTAATATGCTCTTGTTCAGTCAGTCTCCTTATCTGGCAAATGCATTTCTGTGTTGGGCTCAGTGTTGAGTTCTTCATGTCTAACCTATGTCTGTCACTCCAGGCTCTCACGAAGGGATGAATACTTTTCTTCCGCAGATGAGAGGATGAAAAGACCTAGAGTCTTTTCCCATCATCTCTTATGTAAATGGGGGTTCTGCCCTTTAACCTGAGTCTGAGGGCTGCCCTGTCTCCTTGAACAAAGCCATACAAGCCATCAGGACAGAGGTTATCTGTTCATTTAAAGACAGACAAATAGTGTCTTTATCAGCTTGGTCATAGGCCAAAAGAAAAAAAAAGAAAAAATTATCAATAATTACTGGTTTCAGGAAATTGTTCTGAATTTCTCTGGATAGCAAGCCATTGACTTTGGATAGGAAGTGAAATTATTTGGTAATTTCCAAGACAATTCTTGTAAATAATTTTGACATTTCAGAAATGAGTAGGCTATTTACTGGGTGGGTAGCATATTTAATGATGAAGTATGACCAAACACAATTTGTAAATACGACAACAACCTCTTTGTTTGAGGATGGAGAAGAGGGCTCTACTCTGTATGACATTTAAAATAAATATCATAACTTTTATATTTAAAACAAATATTATAATATACACGTCTAACTTATAACATGTTGGTTTTCAATTCTTTCAAAACATCAGACAATAGCTTAAGTAAAGCTAGGTAGAGTGACCCTTCAAAATCAGTGTTTTATGTATAATTTTAAAAGGCATTCTTAAGGTACCTGGATACTAAACAGAGATGAGGATTTGACCCTAACACCAAATATATTAGCAATCATTAATAACTTCATGGACAAAGTAGAAAAAAAATTGTTTTTTGTTGTTGCTAATATAAAATAACCATGACAAAATTGTTTATTAAAGAATTGCTTATTTCTCTCCGCTCTCAGAGATGGAAGTTCTACACCAAGGGGCAAGAAATAAATGAGGTCTTATGGCTGTGTGGTCATAGGGCATAGGTGGGGTGGGGAGACCCTGGAAGAGCCCGGGAGGCAGCTGGTGGCCTTGTGCCACACAAAGCCTTTCAGATGAAGAGCTCTCTCTCGTTCATGAGGGAGTGGATTCATCGCTTAGAAACTTCTTAAAAGGTATCAGCTCCTAATATTGCCACCTTGTCAATACATGGATTTGGCCAGGTGTTACATCTAAGCTACAACACTGGGAACTGAAAGTGAGAGCTGAGACTATTTTCAGAGACCCGACAGAGAGGAAAATAGAGGTGAGTAGAGATTCCTACTTACCAATCCATATGACATATTGGTCTGCTCAGCTGTCTTCTGAAGTGGATGGTCATACACATTTTACAGGTAAGATCAAGGCTTATAATGACTGAAGTACTATTCCAGGACCACATAGTTTATAATAGGTTGGACGAGCATTTAAATCCAGAAACTCTGCTTTCAAATTTAAAACTGCTAAGATACAATTGACAATAGGGTAGCCATAGAAGTCTGGGCATCTACATTCTCATCTGCTCACTGTGGACCCCAGATGAAGAGGCTCAGCATTTGCAGCCAATTAGTTGTAGTGTCCATAATCTAATAAGCCTTTATTTCCCCTTGGGTAAAAACTTACCTTATAGGTTCAGTGTGACAATAGATAGAAAAACAAGAGGCTGTATGAGTGAGGACCACACAGGCTGTCAATGATGAAACGCTCTCTGGTAAATCAGAGCTCCTCGTGTTTCCATCTGTAGTTCCCTGCCAACATGGTTTGGTGTGAGTAGGGGAGGGGATTATATTTAATCATGAATCTAAGCCAGGGATGACACACATCAACAAAGATCTTAACTGAAAGGTGACAGAACCTTCCTAGAATTTCACACTAGTTGCTTTTCTAAAGAGTAATGAGCCTGGCAGAGAATCTTGACTGACTGGTATGGGAGGAGGAGAACCCTATAAATTAGGGGATTAAAATCCACCAATTCTTGAAAACACATTCTGTCTCCTGTTACTACTCAGGGGGTGTCCATTTTTAAAGCCCAGGTAAAAAGGCACCCTGGGGAAGAGCCTGCACCCAAGAGTTTTCCCGCACATGTTATAATTACTAACCCATCTGCTAAGAAGGTTCTGTGTGTGACATTGTGCTAAAGCCTTTGCATGTGTTTTCTCTGTACAATAGCTTTTTAAAGTTATTTATCATGACATAATACAGATAGAGACACTGGAGCCTACAGAAATTAAAGAACATTTCCAAAATTATCTAGGGAAAATTAGACCAAGATTCTGGTCCATTTTAGTTACATGCTGCTGTATGTAACCACTAAGCCATAAAATCTAACTCGTTTCTGTAGATAGCAGTTTGATGCTCACTAGCCAGGCAAAGAGCTTATTATACCTTGCGGAAGGGTTCCCATGTTTTCCTCAGAGAAGTAGTACAGCCCAGCCTCTTGTAGAGAGGATGAGATGAAGGGCTATGTCTCTGCAGGCATCTGCTCCCTTTGCTCCCTTTGCTCCCTTTGCTGAGTGGTGATGGGTACAACACTGTGGAATGGCATCTTCTGGAGTTATCTCATTGAATAACTCTATATGAATTGGGAAAGAAGTCAAGCTTGACATAGACTTAGGAAACAAGTGGCCTAGAATACAAAGAAGGGTTAAGGATGCATAGTGAAGAGAAGGCTGACTAAGTAACAATTAATAGAGATGTTTTGACAGTTCACAAACACTGGAAGTCTGCAAATATCAAGGAGAGTCTAAAGAGGGTAAGAAATGGTAGAACCAGAGCCAAGTGTAATACTATGATAGTTACTCTCTAGATTGTACTGGATAAAACGAAGGAAGGAAAATAGTCAGGAGTCAAGGAAGACCCTATTCCTAACAAAATTCACATCGGCTGTAGTGTGAGGGTGAGGACACCATGCCCTGCGTTGGCCCAGCTTGACGATTCCTGCATAGCACCACAGTAAGGAGGCACTCTGGGGCTCAGAAGTAACTCAGCTTTTGACTCCTTAATTTATGTCTCATTTCTCCTGGTTGCTTTTTTTTTTAACCATTTCTTAGTACCTGCTTTCCCTTATCCCAGATATTATTTATTCATCTTGTTTCTTGAGTCCAAAATCCCAATTTATTAAGCTGCTGTGGTATTCCCAAGCATACGGCAGTAATTCTGCAGCCTACTTGAATAAAGAGACTTTTACAGGATTTCTTTCGTGGAGCTCCATGTCCTTATTAGGAAACCCATGAGTTTCATTTGAGTTTCTTCATAACTGTAGTGCACTGATCTTACAAATATTCTAATATTCACTTAATTTGTTGGGCCAGACTCCTCCAACATCACATTCTGACTGTGAACCTCCTTCCCTCCCTCCTTCCCTTTTTCCCTCCCTCCCTTGCTTCCTTCCTTGCTTCCTTCCTTCCTTCCTTCCTTCCCTTTTTCCCTCCCTCCCTTGCTTCCTTCCCTCCCTCCTTCCCATTTTCCCTCCCTCCCTCCCTCCCTTCCTTCCTTCCTTGCTTCCTTCCTTCCTTCCTTCCTTCCTTCCTTCCCTCCTTCCTTCCTGCCTTTCTTCTTTCCTTCCTTCCCTCCTTCCTCCATTCCATGAAAATGTCTGTGATATGCTTAGTCATGACTATGGGGACTTAAATCAAGAACTTCTTGGAAATTCAAACATCCCTTAGAATATACAACTGGCTGACACTCAAGCTGAGTCTTAAAGAACAGGAATTGTTTGTGAGATTGATATTGAAGGGGAGGGTCTAAAAGACAGAGACATGAAACACAAGAGATAAGAGACAGCTGTGATAACAAAACTGGATTCAAGATACAAATAATTCAGTGTAGCTGGAAGGTGACATAGGAGATGAAGAATGTCAGAAAATGACATAAAGGAATAAGGTATGACATGGCACCAAAAGGGAAAAAAATACAGGTTTTGAGTTTGGACCCTGTGGTAAAGGTAATTAAAAGTTACCTTTAATTTTTTAATTGTATTTGATGGACTTTGATTTATAGGTAGAACCACCACTTAGATCTTGCGTGAGAGGATGAGATTGGGTATTCAGATTGGAACATCAGGTAGGAGACTGTTGCAAGGGCTGAAGAAGTAATGAGTCCACAGAAAACAGCAGTGAGAGGGAAAATGGGTTGCATGAAAGAAGAGGAGAGATAGATTAATTTATATTAATTAATAGGTTAGTTGATAGATAATTAATGAGTCCTACTGGATTAGTAGATAAAGAAGCTGGATTCAGAGATAAGGCAGATATGTATGCATATGGGAAAGATGTACACTACAGTGCGCTTCTGTATTAGGTGAAGTGATTGGTTCTTCTCTGGACAGGAAGGAAGGCAGATGTGGGATGTCTGTGATGTAGGCCTGGTATCATGCAGGGGTGACCTTCAGGGTTTCAGAGTGCATGGAATGAAGGGAAACATGAAAGCCAGGCAGACCGAGTAACCAAAGTTTTAGCACAAGTGTCTAAGCAAGAGGATTTAGCAGAAAATACTATCTAGAGACCTAAAGATTCTAGGTAGGTAACAGAGCCTGGGAAACTCTCACACAAGAATTATTACAGGGGAGAAGAAATGACTAATCCAACCTCAGCTACACTAAGTGAGAAGTACCCCCTGGCCTGCCCAACAGAAACACCCAACAGGCAGCAGGATTTGTGTTCTGGCCTGAGAGTCCATAGGGAAAGATGAGGTCACCCAGGAGGAGCTCAGCATTCTCAGGATGTACTTGTGTCTTCTCTCTTTTCTGTCCCCTGTGTCTTTCTAATTCCCTCTCATTGTTACTGTGCCACTGCGGGGTGGGGTGTGTGTGTGGGGGCTCCTTTAGCCTCTGCTTGTTACGCTGATCCACTCACAGCTCCTCTGGAGTCCCTAGAATCCTGCTTGAGCCTCCCTTTGCTGTTTTGATCCTGTCTATGCCTCCCCTGTGAGTCTTCAATTATCTCTCAGCTCTTCTGAGTCCCTCAAATCCCTTAAATCTCAGCTGTGAAATGCACACTATTCTTAGTAGGCTTGCCTGCTTTGAAGTCAACGGGAATTTACAAACAACAACAACAATAAAAAAATAAACAGGGTCCATCTGCCATGAAACACTGATGCAATTTAAGTAAAAAAGAAAAAAAAAATCTGGAAGTGGTGGTTTTAAGAGAATGATATCTAGTCTTTTCTTCCTTTGTAAAAGTACCGTTTAGCAAAGATATTAGGTCACATTGTTTCCGCAACCATTTCTATACTTTTATTTTAATCTAGAGCATTCTCCATTAAAAAGTGGTTTCAGGTGAACTACTCAAAATGTCAAAAATTGCACATACACCCACACACCGCAAATCAGATTCTGTGATTAGTAACTAGAGGCACAGAGAGATTACTTTCTATGTGCACTTTTAGCAACGGAATTTCATACACAATTATTACAAATGGCTGCAAAAGGTCATACAGAGCCCACTCAAAGAGTCATGAGGTTGACTAGGACTTTAATGTACTTTTATTAAAAACACTCACGACATCATGTATTACATCTTAAGACTTGAGTATCTAGCCACTACAATCTACATTTGCTTTGTGCTCTGTGAGACAAGAACCATCCACAACTCCTAAGAAGAAAAGGCAGAACAGTGCCTGGGAAAGGCGCAGAGCTTTGATGCTAATTCTGCTGGCTACTTGGAGGGATGGTCTAGGTGCCTATGGGCACATGCTTGTGCTAAGAGGGAAGGATTCCGTTTCCTGCCCATTTAACATTTTCAAGTTGTGTGCCAGCCTGTATTATTGATTAAATCTCTCGTCCTTCTGTGCTGTAAGACAGTGTAGATTTTGTAAATGACAAAAGTAAGGCTGCAGCAGGCCAAGTCTTACCTAGCAGAAAATAACTAGTAGATGGTGGCTTAGAATTATTCCTGGGCTAGACTTTTTAGCACCTTTCTATACTGACGGTGGAAATGTGCATCAGTGCACCTATGGAAATAAGTGTAGATGTTCCTCAAAAGCTAAAACGACGACTACCGTATGATGTAGGTATTTCACTTCTAGGTATAAACCCAAAGCGGTCTATATCGTCATACAGTGAAGATGCCTGCACACTCACAGTTATTAAAGAACTATTTCCGATAGCCAAGGTATAGAATCAGCCTGGGTATCAGTCAACAGATGAATGGATAAAAAAAATATGTTTTATGCAGCCACAAAGACCAATGAAATTATGTGATTTCCAGGAAAATGGACAAGTCACTGTGTTAAGTAAATTAAGCCAGAGTCAGAAAGTTAGCTACTGTATGTTTTTCCTCATATAGGCAATCTAGGTTTAGAAAAACAAAACAAAACAAGATATGATGATTTTGGAAAAGAAAGGATCATCAGGAGGGAAGGGAGAAACCTGAGATGGAAATGATGGAGATGTCAGTAAATATAATCAACATACATGCATTAAGATGTCCCTAGAAAACTCTTTTAAAGAAGACATACACGAAAGAAGGACTGTCCTTTCTTTACACCCCACTGCATCCCCATAGATGGCCCCTTACTTATAAAGTATGTGGTCCCACCTTTGTTGGGCCTCAGTATCTGCATAGGCTACAAAGATGTAGTGAGAAAACCCATGATTAAGTGTCTGGCACAGATGTGCTCAATCAACTGCATGTACTGTCTGAACTTAGAACCTTGGACACGAAGGAGCTTAGTGTTCTGAGTGGATCAGTACATGAACAGATAAGTCACGGCAGCCCCTCAGGAACCCTCTAAATGTCGGAAAGGCCTTCTGCTCTTTCTCGGAGATGCCTTTGTTCTTGTGCAATTCTTTGGTTGGTTTTGGAAGGATGTCAAGTGTCCATTCGTAACAGAAAACAGTGCTCTTAAGCTTCTTTCTGTACTCTAAGTTTTAACTATGGTTCAAGGAGATGTTTAGTTAACTTACACCACTGTTTATCAGTATGCTGCTTCAGCAGAAAACCTAGTAAGGAACATTAATTATCAAATGTGCCAGTTTTGTGACCATTAAGTACCTCATTAGATTCTGTTTTGGAAACTGCATTTATGAGCATCTTTATAGAAAAAGAGCATAGCATGATTGGCACTGCTTAACCACAGCACGAGCTAAATCAGAATCACCGATTTAATGCGGTTCCTTTTTTATTGTTATACAGCAAAAACAACAAAAATGATAATTTCTCATTGCAGGCATAACTTTAAAGAATTACAAGCTCAGCTTGCAAGGCTATAACTTGTTTAAGGGGACAAACAACAGCTTTCACGCTGTGAAAGATTCTATCCCACTTTGTAGATTGTGTGTGTGTGTGTGTAGGGGGGTGTCTCTGGAACATCAACCTGTAATTTCTGTTTTGTCTTTAAGCTTCTTATTGGAATGGCAAGACTTGTCTACACCTATCATCATCCCCCATCATGCCTGCTGGAATGTGGGCAAAACTGGTCTCTGCTGACAGGTTTTATATCATGTCTTTCTTATAGGCATTGATTTCTTAGTAGTTGTTAGCATGAAAATCTGATAGGCTTCATCTGTGGAAAAACCAGAAAAGAAAAAAAATCAAAACTGTTTAAAATATATGGAGCAGTCTGGTTTTTTTTTTTCTCCATTAGAAAGACGATAGCTGGAAAAAGAAGATTAAATACAAATTTGCTTTGCTTTTAAACCTCTTTAAGAAGCACCCATCCCATCTGACCGTATAAATTCCAATGGAACACGATGACATGCAATTACTAATCTCGGTGTACACAGCTATGCCTCGGGGACCCGGGGGTTCATATTTTACTATTCTGTAATCAAATACAAAACTAATGAGCAAAAATATGCTTCTCCCAATAAATTCTCAGCACCTGGACAAGTGTTTGACAGGGAAATGGAGGATGTACACACAAAATTCATTCTATGAAGCTATTAAAGTGTTATACTTGCCAACAAGTGTTCATTAAACAAGAATGAAGGATCTTTATGCCAGTTTCTTACCAAAGGCTTTTTAATATTTTAATGGAGAGTAAAGACTATTTATCTGAACTCTGATCAGTTAATGTTCAGATCTGTTATGGAGAAACAAGGAGTCCTTTATAATACTTTCATAAAAATCCACTTTGCAATGCTTCAAATAAAGATGCAGGACTGTAAAAGATTATGCTGCATATAAACAAAATCAGTATCATTTTGAAATTATATGGTTATCCCTGGAACTCCTTAGTACATTAGAATCATGCTGTATTTTTATTTAAAAAGTGGTTAGCAAAATCCAATATACAAATGGAAAATAGGATTAGAGATGGCATCCCAGCCATGTGACTTTATCCAGGCTTCAAAAAGCAACCAGAACACTTAATGAAGCAGAGAAGGAGAGCAGAAGGCTCATCTGCCATCGAGGACTTGGAAAGAGAAAGGGAAGAAGAGAACACAGGAGAAGAGTAGGGGAGGTAACAACAGAGGGAAGGAGAGGGAAGGAAGGAGGGGAAGGGAGAAAGAAGTGAAGAAGAGAGGAAGGGGGAGGAGGGAAGACCACCACCTTAATGTGTAGCAGTGAGAACTGCTTTTCAACCCAAAATTCAGAGAGTTGAATCTCTGCTTGGGAACCAAAGCATTTGAATCACACAAAAGTGTTGTGAAATGAAGACAGTGTAACCAAAGTTGTAATGTAGTGCCGTGGAACAATATTTTAATGCCAGTATTACAAGCATATTCATTTCCATCATTTAATTCTATGATACGATACATGCTTATCTTTGTGCATTTATGGAGATACTGAGATGCCCGATAAGCCTGGCAACGTGTCTTTGAACACTTGGTCCCCAGTTGGTGGTACTGTTTGGGAAAGTTACATAGTTTAGGATGTGGAGTCTTGCTGAAGAAAGTACAAAGCTAGGGTTGGGTTTTGAGGTTTTTGTAGCCTGGTCCCACTTCCTGTTCTCTCTTTCTCTACTTCCTGGGTGTAGATGTTATATGATTAACCAGCTTCCTAATCTTGCTCCTCTAACCTCATAGTATCTTATCACAGCAATAGAAAAGGAACAGCTACAAGTGTCTTTATGCACAGATATATACCACACAATAAAATTTAAATATTGTAGCAGTCAAACAATACAGAGGCATGGATCTTGACAAAGAATATCAGGTACAGTGATGGTTTTCAGTACTTCATGTCCCATATTTGCATCTGCAAATGCCAAACTCAGGCCGTGTTTGCCTTGACTATAACCAAGCCAATAAAGCAAAGCAGGCACTATGTCTAGTCTAACATAACTTTAAAAAAAATTAAAATGATCTTTTCCCTCCTTCTATTAAAAGTGCTTCATTAAGCTCAGATTTCTTAGAAAGTTGCTGAATTCCAGACACTATTTTGTTTTCCTATGTAACCTTCTAAACAAGCAGTGGTAGGGTGCAGTGTCAGTGACTTTAGTTCCTGGGTGATACAAGAAAGCCTTGTGGTATCACATCCATGGTTTCCGGAAAATCAACTTTCAGATATTCCAGCAACAAATTAAGGATACAAGTGTAGAGCAAATTTAATCCAGAAACATGGCTGCTCTGGCAAGGGATCATATCCAAAACTCTGCTTAGTGTATGTGATCCAGCTGGAATGCAGACATGTTCTGGATTACAATATGATCTGGCTGGAATACAGATATGCCCTTAATAAACACCTTTATTCCCAAGCAATGGAGGATAGGTTAGTTTACAGAAGGAATCAGCCATGTTTGAAAGTGATGTCTAATTGAGGGGAAGACAAAGTGATGAATCAGAGAAAGATTTGACAGAATGGTTCAGCGATAGGATATGTGCAACTACCTCGAGAGCAGGACAGGAAAGACAGGCCGCTTAAGAGCAGCACAGGAAGAGAGAAAAAAGGTTTTACCAAGAGTTTCTTACTAGAACAGTTTTACAAATACATGTTGCAGAAAGGACAAGCTAGACACAGGTAAAAACAGAATGAGCCAGAGAATGAGAAGGAGCCAGCAAATAAAAACATGTTGCCAAAATTAGTTTGAGGCCAGACAAAGCAATTCAGTCAGAAGTCAAGAGAAGCCAGTTTGAGTCAGTTGGCTTGGAGAGGAGTTTAAGCCAGAACAGCTGAGTTGAACCAGCCACTGAGAGGTCAGAAAGAGCTACAGAGGCTTGGGAATGGCTCTCATCTGAGGAAATAAAAACAACATTTACACATAGGGAACATGAAACGGCACAGATCACTACTAATTAATGTCTCTTGAATCTGAATTTCCAAGGTAAGCTCCAGAGAAGGGAACCTGTTTTAGGGGACATGAGTCCTAGAAGAGGCAGCTGTTGGCAACCACTGGGCCACTCACTCTCCATGAAACATGTACGTGTGTTTTAGCCTGTAGGGTTTAATGCTTAGGTGACTAAGATTAAAATGCATGACTGAAAAGAGCTTGGAGACATAAAGAGGATGTTTAGAATATTTTGATCCATTCCAACAAATTACAAAAATGATGGTAAAATTACCTTACAGTATTCCTGTAAAGTCCTGTGATGACCCAAGTAATCCATAATGAGCATGCTGAAAGCAAAGACTGCTTCAAATCAGCTCCATTCTATCAGAATCTGCTTGCTCTGTGGGTCTGCTGATATGGTGATGGCAATAGGCACCCACTCTTGCCAAACATGAGAACAAGATCACAGTTATTGTGTATTTCCATTTGTTTGGCTTCTTAGAAATATCTAAGAAACATGGATTCTAGGATATCCTGGAAGATTTTTCATTTGGAGTTTTGAGTTTCCACTGAATTTTTGTGGTGACTCCATACACCATCAACCTTAGATATGACTATCCTGTCTTCGGTCCCAGAGAAGAAGAGAGAGTTCAAGGGGGTCTTTTTATATGTGTATGTATGAATACATGTATATGGAAGGAGAGAAGTGTCGGGATTTGGATTAATGAACTTGACATTCAGGCCAAATGATC
The DNA here is from genome assembly GCF_907164565.1 of Psammomys obesus. NCBI lineage: Eukaryota > Metazoa > Chordata > Mammalia > Rodentia > Muridae > Psammomys > Psammomys obesus. The sequence continues at coordinate 16,751,381 of NW_026592548.1, forward strand.
TGCATAGATCAAAGGAAACCATATTTATAGATGTTGGCTTTAGTTTCTGGGGAGGACTTGTAACCAGATCAGGAGAGCTGCAAAGTCTTTGTTCACAAAGTCAACCAGCTGTTATCAGTGAGGTACAGTGAGGCCCCAAACCTCACATCTGCACCAAGACCTTTCTAAAGCTAGCAGGTTCCCTCAAAACCCACAGGCAGGTTGTTTTCACTATGAAAACCCAGTAGGAAGGCCAGGGCTATTTGTCTGGTCTTCCTACTTGTGAAACAGGAGGTATCTGCATTTTACAGGGTGTGGAACAAAAAAAAAAGACCATTCATTTAGAAAACTTCACTAGCAAGAAAATTGTGGTTAAGAAGGGGAAGATGGGCAAAGATTTTTTTTTTTGATAAACAAATAGAAATACCCTGTGGAGTGATGAGAGCTGAGTTCAGTTTTATGTTTATAGCTTATTTAATGGACACAGGAGTGGCCTGTGGCTTGCTTGTACCACTCCCCACTCTAAGTGCTAGCAAATATTAACTCACCGAACTTTCTCAGGTTATACAATACTGCAGATCATTTTATTCTGAAACCTGGAGCAGAGATAACGCTGCCTCTGTACGTTAGCATGTCTTGCCTTATAAGGAAGCATTTGACTACACTAGATTAAACTCATAAAATCTAATGAAGAGTCCTCCTTAATACACATTTCTTTTCTCCTGTTTGGACTTGAAGTGACAACATTACAGAAACACCCTGCAGGTTTTTGATCTAAATAGCATCCTATAAAGCAATGTCCCCTTGTCAGTCACCACTAATTCAGCAGAGTCAAGCTATAAATCTATCCAAAGGCCAGCAAAGTGCTTAACTTGGCACATCACTAATAAAATTAGGAATGCGGGTTTATTACATGAACCTTAAGTAGGTTTGGCCAAGATATTAAGATTTTTGCTTATGGCAACCGTGGCTAATGTGGATTGGTATTTTCATTATAACACACCCCACAGCACTTCCAAGTAACAGCTCAGGTTTCAAAATTAGACAATAATCCACCCCCCCATCCCCACTGCTAGGTGCTGCAGCTGGAGTCCCCACCCCCACCCCACCCCTGCTCAAAGCCTCATGTGCTTTAGAGTACTCAAGGATGGGAAAGACTTTTCAGTAATGCTAATTCGGCTGAATAAAATTAGAGCAAATTAATTAATACTTCTATTAACGTAACCTGATTTCACTTTGTTCAAGAACAGAAGCACTTATAGGCTTTTAACATGCGCTCAGAAATATCATTTCAGCTCAGGGCAATTTTGAGAAGTGATTTATAAGCAGTTGCAAATGCCGCTGAAACGGTAAGATTTGAGAAAGCTGAATGTATATGAACCGAGTTGTCCCGCGGTCTTGGTTTCTTTTATTTTACTCTTTTTTTTAATTATGAAAGAATAATAAATACATCCTCTCGCCCGAGTCAACACTTAGCACAGTGGCTTCTATTTGCTCAGTGACTTTGCTGACAAAGCGGTCTCAGCTGCTTCTGGCATCCGATCTCAACCTAGTGGTGGGGGTAGAGACAGGTGTGGCACCTCCATTTTGTTGATGAGAAAGTGCAGGGACCTGAGCTGAGACTGGGATTCAGCTTCTTCCCTGCAGCCAGAACCTCAGCCTTGTGCACATTTAGACCCTTACACAACACCGTTGCATCCATTTGATCCTTATACCACCCAGCCACACGCTCAGCTGAGGGTGTGTTCACCTTCGTCTCTTTAGTCCCAGGGCTTCTATTGTCCTGGTGCATCCAAGGACTGTTCGTCTCTTCTCTTGTCAACGACACAGCTCCTGCAAGATTTCCTTCCTTCCCATGATTGTTGAGGTTGTCCATAACTACCCTGTGTTATGGCAGCTGCGTTAAGGTATCTGCCCGGCAGAGGGGAAGTGGGGCTCTCTGTTTAGCAAGCTGCAATCTCAAAAAAAAAAAAAAAAAAAAAAAAAAAAGCTGGGCAAAGTCACTAAAGTTCACTTCATGAAAAATACAACACACCACAGAGAGCAAGTATGATTGATGCCCACAGAGCAAACTGTTTATCAGACAAACACATTTTGCAAACTTTGACATAAATTGTTAAGTTGCCTTATCGTGCAGACAAAGCGACACTGGGGCGTCTTTGTAGGAACTTCCCCCCAAATTCTTTAATGACCTCTAAAAAGCTTTATCTTATCGTGATCTGATTTGCTACCACAATAAATCATTTACCAATAGGGTAAAAAAAAAAGGAGAGAGAGAGAGAGAAAAGTGGCATTAGAAATATGGATTCATTTTCAAAACCTGAGAACGCTTCGGCGCTGGGCTGGCTGTTGCGCTGCGGTGAAGGCATGACAAAACACTCAATATTGCTTGGTACTAAAAGATTCAACAGGAGAACCGCGGCAGCCTCTTCAGATCTAATTGGAGGCTAATTACACATTTGGTAAATCACACAGGCCCTTTAATTTTCTTTTTTTTTTTTTTCCTGCTTTCTGACTTTTATCGCTTACGGCGGGGGTGGGAGTGGAAAGGGAAGTTATATTGTTCAATTTCTAGTCTGTCTGATGTTTGGGAGTTAAAATAATATCTGGAGGTGGTGGTATACCATCACCAATCAACACAGCAGTGCTTAGATCGGGCCTATAATCCGATTTGATCCCATTAACTCTGCGAAATTATCATTTATTGAACACCTACTATGAGCCAGACAGTGCGCTAGATATTAGAAACATGAAATGAGCAAGGAGTGCTTGTCCTTAATGGATCTTTATTGCAGTAAATCACAAACGCTTAGCACGTTGCCTTTTTCACCTCTCAAATAACAGGATTAGCCCACGTACTCTTTAGATGCTTCTAACTTCAGTGTGGCCACTGATGGGTTTCATGTTGCTGAATCTTGTCCATTTCCTCTTTTGCACACATTTTCATTCTATTCCTCCTAGCTTTCTATCCTAGAAAAATATCCACCAGGTCTCTTTTTCCCTCCCTCTGGTTCTTTTCCTGTTTAGCTGATGGAGGACATCAGGAAAGAAGTCAGAATATTCATTCCTCTGACTCACTGACTTGCACATTTGACCTGGGCTGGCCCTGTGAGGCTACAGACAGTCTCTGGATTTTCAAGGTGGTCCTGTCTATGTCACTCGTTTAGGCGTCTGGCAGTGTCCTCTATCTATATGGCAGCATATCTTAAAAGCACCTCATTACCTAACCAGAACACTACAGGCTGGTCACAGCCTCCTTCCATCCTTCTTCAACAGTTCTCTGTAAATTATCTTCATTTATTTAAACTTCTAATATATTGTTAGAATTTTCTGAAAATTTAATACATGAATGAAGTATATTTTGATCATATTTAATCTCTCCTCCCCTTAACTCCTTCCAGAGCCATAACCCTCCTCCCTCTCTACCTTCTAATTTTGTGTCTTCTCTTCTCTTTTTCTTTTCTTTTCTTTTCTTTTCTTTTCTTTTCTTTTCTTTTCTTTTCTTTTCTTTCCTTTCCTTTCCTTTCCTTTCCTTTCCTTTCCTTTCCTTTCCTTTCCTTTCCTTCCCTTCCCTTCCCTTCCCTTCCCTTCCCTTTCCTTTTCTTTTCTTTCCTTTCCTTTTTCCTTTTCTTTTCCTTCCCTCCCCTCCCCTCCCCCTCCCCTCCTCTCCTCTCCTCTCCTTTACTTTCTCCTCCTCTCTTCTTTTCTTTTTTTTTTTCTTCAGTCCAATTCCAATTTCTGCTGCTCATATATTCAGAGGTTTATGGCCATCCTACTGAGTATGGCCTATGTATCATGGAGCCATGCTCCTTTAAAACACCCAGCTCTTTCCACACCCAAATCCATCAAGTGACAGTAGGTCCTGAATTGGAGGCAGGGCCCCTCTCTCCTCCATGATAGAATGTTCGCTGGCTTGATCTCGTGGAGACAACCAAATGCTTTTTGAGTGTTGTTTGTTGCCTGCCAGAACTTGTTTGTAAAACTATATGTGTAATTTCAATTTGCTGGAAATAGTTTAAGAATTCAATGAGAGATAGAAACGTTCACGAGATTTTGGATGATAAATCCATCCTTATAATAGCTTGACCACTTTCCTTTCCATAGGAAAGTCAGTCTAATATTTATTTTTTTCTACCGCATTGTGATAAGTACACAGAACATGAGTTTGAACCTCTTAACAGATTTCTAAACACAGCATTGTTAATTGTAGGTTCCATGTTGTATAGCAGTGCTCCTGAACTTACTCATCTTCGTCAATCCAATCTTTATGATAATTAACCAGAAACACCCCCTGTGAATACAGCTTATTTTAATACCTCATTTAGGGGAAGTCAAGAATATTGTCCTTTGGTGATGAGCATCTTTTCTCTTTTTTTAATTTTAATTTTTACATTTTTCTTCACAATTTATTTATTATATATCCCGATTGAAGCCCCCTCCCTCAACTTCCCCAGTCCCACACTCCCTCCCTCTTCCCCTCATCCCCTTCTCCTAGTCCACTGAAAGGGGGAGTTCTCCACCATTGCCATCTTGTTAAGTCTCATTAGCACTGCCTGGATCTTCTTCCTTCATGGCCTGGCAAGGCTGAACCAACAGGAGCGAGTGATCAAAAGGCAATCGACAGAATTCTTGATAGAGGCAGCCCCTGCTCCCCTCACTCGGAGATCTACATGGAGACAGAGCTGACAATTGGCCACATCTTAGCAGGAGTCTAGGTCCTTTCCAAGTATGGATCTCCATTGGTTCATTAGTATCTGCAGGACCTCCTGGGCTCAGATCCTTTAGCGTTGGTCTACTTGTGGAGCTCCTGTCCCTTCCATGTTCCTCAAATCCTACTCCTCTCTTTTTCCATAAGACTCCCTGAGCTCTGCCCAAAGTTTGACCATGAGTCTCCACATCTGCTTTGATCTCTTATTTGGTGGATCCTTTCAAAGGACCCTCTATAGTAGACTCCCATCCTGTTTCCTCTCTTCCACTGCTTCTGGTGTCTATCCTGTTTCCCATTCTGAATGAGATTTAAGCATCCTCCCTAGGGTCTCCCTTAGTAATTGGCTTCTTTAGGTCTGTAGATGGCTACCCTATCTTATGCTAGCTTATTTTCTAAGCGTTATGTCTACAAAGTTTCTCCACACTGAACACTGGAGGAATTCCATCTTTGTAAGGGATAAATAATGTTTTGTTACATGAAAGTTCATGCACTATATGCTGACTTTTTGGTTAATAATGGGTTGTGTAATGCTGTGGTTCCATAAGATTATTATTACCTACTACCACTGTAGTCACTTTATGATTGTCCCATAATGATGGAATCGTTTCTCTCTGGCAAAGTGACAATGACTGTAGATTCCTCTCTCTGTCTCTCCTTGTCTCTGTCTGTCTCTCTGTCTCTCTCATTCAATAGATAGAATGCCAAGGTTAGCATCTAACTCACAAACCTTCTACATAAATATCTTGATCTGGTATCACAGACATTTTCTTTCTCTCTTCATTCCTAACATTCCTAACATGATAGGTTGTTTCTATATCTTCCCTAAACAATGCCTCAGTGAACAAAGGGATACTAACATATCTGTAAAATTCTCATTCTAGATTTTAATTTAATAAAACTCACCAATAGAATACGATCAAGAGCTCTAAGGATCTGGCTTGGGTGAACTATATCTCCATGAATCCCTTTGCTGTATGTTGTAAGTTAAGATGGACTATAAGGAACTTTCTTTGACATGGCAGTTGGGAGGCAGGACTTGGACAGAATCCTTATTATCACTGTGTAATCTCAAGAAGTTCTGTCAAGGTTCTCAATCTCATTTTCAGCTCATACACTTCTTGGCTGTAAGACATCTGCTGTGCCTATACCTGCTCCATGTTCTGATTTCCCTTTAGCTAATTCAGTGTCTTCAGAAGATACTGGTTCAACAATGAAGGGAATTAGCTTCTTAGTAATAAGACATGACTATGACCAAGGTTGGAGACAGAAAGAGTTGAGATGAGTTGTCCTCTCTCCACACATGCTGGTGAGTTCCAGCTTGTTCTTGACATTCTGCTCCTAACAGCTATCTTCTTGTCAACTCCCTGAGACAAGGGCTTGGAAGTTCTCACCTAGGATATAAAGGAAATAGACCAAAAACGACCATTAAGTTTCATTCCTTAATTCAGTAATAGCAAATTTCTATATTGAATATGTATTTTGTCACATTAATATTTAGACTCATGTATCATATAACATCATATCATATAACATGATGGACTATACATACAATAGTACCTCCAAAATTATCTCTCCTAAGTATATCAAAGACATGATAGTTTTCACAATTATTCTATGGCATAATGGCAATATCACCTAATGCCATATTTCTTAGGATTTATCATGTCATTGACATGTGTATCGATGAAATCTATGTAACATCTATCTATCTATCTATCTATCTATCTATCTATCTATCTATCACCTATCTATCTCACTCTGTCATCTATTTCTCTATCATCTATTTCTCTATCATCTATCTATAATCTATCTATATATCTATCAATCATCTATCATCTACTATCTATCATATATCTATGTATCTATATATCATCTACCCATGTATCTATCATCTATCTCTATAATCTATGCATCTAATATCTATATATCTATCATCTATCAATCATTTATCTACTATGTATCTATCATCTATCCATGTATCTATTATCTAGCAATTATCTATCTCTATAATCTATGCATCTAATATCTATCTACCATCTATCCATCAATCATTTATCTTTCTAACATCTATCTACCTACTATGTATATATGTATCTATCTACGTATCTATGTACTTATGTATGCATGTATGTATGTATGTATGTATTTATGTATGTATGTATGTATGTATCTATCTATCTATCTATCTATCTATCTATCTATCTATCTATCTATC
>NW_026592548.1:16758292-16818986 GCF_907164565.1 Psammomys obesus
ATCTATCTATCTATCTATCTATCTATCTATCTATCTATCTATCTATCATCTATCCATGGTCTACTTATCTATGATCTATCAACCATCTAATTTATCTATCTTCTTTCAATATCTAATCTCTATTTATCATCTGTCTTCTTGCAATATATATTCCCAACATGTGTGTCTATTTATCATATATAGGTACCATCTATACACACAGACATATCTGCATATACACACATCTTAGTTCTATTTATCTAATTAAAGAATGACTGTTGTATTAATAATTTCTTATGTGAAAAACTAGGCTTCATGCACAGTTTCTTTTACTTGGATCTACTGCTCTTGTTGCCAACCAAGAACTCATCAACCAAGGCAAGACCTTCAATATCCTCCCAAAGACCCTTTCCTGTCTGAAATAGCATATTTGGCAAATAGACATAAAATAAGTAGACAATGACACAAACCTCCAAAAGAAATATGTGAATACACCATTGGATCCCATGTGGCTAATTCTGTGTATCAACCAGTTAGGACCATAAGGTGAGTATATCTGGGAGAGTGTTTCCAGATATGATTGACATCTGTATGAATAATATCAGTAAACCACCATCCTTAGTGCAACTGGCCATCATGAATCCTCACAGGCCCAAGCATTGCTTTAGTTAGAGCTCTCTTATCTCCTTCTGCTCTCAGATTGAGAGTAGCATCACTAGCTCCTGCGGTTCAAGCTTTCAGAGATATACTGACTCATATCAGCAGCTTGCATGTGGCAGCTATGTGAAACTTCTCAGTATCCTCTATTACAGGAGAAAATGTTCCATAGTAAACTCTATAGACAGACTGAGTATTATTATCTGACATGCTCAAGAGCAAAAGTGTTTCATATTTGGGATTAGTTTATGTAGACTATTTACATACATATAATAAGAAATCTTATGACAGATTCGAAGTCTAAACATACAATCAATATGTAGTTTTCTACATGTTATGTACATATGGTGCATGTATGTACATAGTAATGTTCATGGGTGTGGGCATGCATCTTGAATGGTTAAGTGTGTAAGTGGAGAACTGAAGCTGACATAGTTACCTTCATATATTGACCCTCCCATTATTTATTGAGGCAAGATCTCTCATTAAACACAGAGCTTCTTGATTCCAGCTACTCTAGATACCTAGTTTGCTTTAAGGACCCTCCTTTTTTTGCCTCCTGAGTTTTTGCATTATTGGTAACTGCCATGTTGTTTCAGATTCCTGGTTCCTGGGGATGTAGGTTCTGGTTGCTCATGCTCATGGGTCAAGCACCTCACGCATGGAGCCATGTGCCCAGCCTCTCATTCATGTTTTAGATATACTTTATATGCACAGCCTGAAGGTGATGTCAAACAGTTCTTATAGAAGATAAACAACTAACTGGAATGAGGTCTCCGATATTATTATCATCTTCTTCAAAATATTTATAAAGTGGAGAAACACAGGGGTCCCAACAAGGCAGGGATAGCGGCCTGACTGTGTTAGGCAGTGGAAGGATGTAGGCAGACCTGCTCTTGCTTGATAATTCCCTCCTTCGTTCTCGATAGCACAAATACCAAGCTTATGAACAAGTGACAAATTTCTTGCTTGGATAAGTGTAGAGCCAAAGCTACAGGAACATTTCTCAGAGGTTCTTGCAAGTTGGTGAGTTGTGCGTTGCCAGCAATGCTAAATCTCGGGAATATTAGAGGGTTTCTATTCTCACTGTGGGTCTCCTAACCTTTCTTTCTAACTTCACGTGGAAGTGAATGCATTTATGACTAGACCTTTATTCTTTCTTTGAAGAATGAATTTTATGTCAAGGTAATTGATATCCCTACGCTGTGAAAAAGAAATTAATTGAAACACATAAACATTTTAAAAAAGAAGGCTAAAATTCCTTTTTTTATGGAAAGCAGAATTCATGTACCCAAAATAATAAAAGTTCAAAATAGGCATAACAGACTGTTTCAAGTAGCTATATGAGGATACTAGTAGTATGGGATAGCTTCAAAGTCTAGCAGGGAACCAACTCAAAACTTGAGGGAAATATGGCAGAATAACAAAATATAAATATATGTCTTGGTTACTGTTTTATTGCTGTGATATGATGCTTTAGCCAAGGCAAATTGCCCAGGAAAGGGTTTATTTGGGGCTTATAGTTTCAGAGGGTGAGTCCATGACCATCACAGTAGGGAGCATGACAGCAAGCAGCAAGCATGGTGATGGAGCAGTGGCTGAGATTACTTCACAGGAGAGAGACAGAGAGAGAGAGAGAGAGAGAGAGAGAGAGAGAGAGAGAGAGAGGGAATTGTGTGACCTTTCGAAATGTCAAAGCCCACTCCCATTGATACACCTCCTCCAACAAAGCCACACTTCCTAATCATTCCCCAAATAGTCCCTCCAACTGGGGACTGTTTAGACATATGAGCCTTGAGGGGACCATTCTCCTTCAAACCACAGCAATAGTTAGGAAAGAAGAACAGAAAAGAAGGAAAAAAGACAAATGGAGCAAGGTAAGGGATAAAGAGTAGAAGAACGGTGGTTGGACATGCCCAGTGCAGACTGCATGCTTGTACAGAAGATGGAGAATCCCATTAATAAGTACACTAAGTGGTTGTTTAGAATAAAAATCTAAGTTAATTTTAATAAAAAATATGAGTCATAAGTGATAGTAAAGAAAAAAATAAATCAAAGAATGATAAAGGAAAACCCAGAGGGCTAATATCCAGACTAAGATCAGAAGGAAGGAGGAGAGGACCTCCCTTATCAGTGGACTTGGGGAGGGGCATGCGTGAAGAAGGGGGAGGGAGGGTGGGACTGGGAGGGGAGGAGGGAGGGGCTTATGGGGGAGAGACAAAGTGAATAAAGTGTAATTAATAAAATTAAATTTAATTTAAAAAACAATAAAGAACTCAAGAAGTTAAACAGCAACAAATCAAGTAATCCAATTTAAAAAAATGGGTACAAAGCTAAACAGAGAATTCTCAATAGAGGAATATCAAATGGCAGAGAAACACTTAAAGAAATGCTCAACGTCCTTAATCATCAGGGAAATGCAAATAAAAATGACCCTGAGACTTCATACCCATCAGAATGGCTAAGGTCAAAACTCAAGTGATAACACATGCTGGAGAGGATGTGGAGAAAGGGAAACCCTCCTCCATTGCGGGTGGGATTGTAAACTTGTACAACCACTTTGGAAATCAATCTGGCACTTTCTCAGACAATTAGGAATAGTGCTTCCTCAAGATCCAACTATACCACTCCTAGGTGTATATCCAAAATATGCTCGAGTACACAGCAAGGACATTTGCTCAACCATGTTCGTAGCAGCTTTGTTTGTATTAGCCAGAATCTGGAAACAACCCAGATGTTCCTCAGTTGAGGAATGGTACAGAAATTGTGATACATTTACACAATGAAATACTACTCAGCAACTAAAAACAAGGAAATCATGAAATTTGCAGGCACATGGTGGGAACTAGAAAAGATCATTCTCAGTGAGGTATCCCAGAAGCAGAAAGACACACATAGTATATACTCACTTATAAGTGGATACTAGACATATAATATAGGATAAACATACTAAAATCTGTACACTTAAAGAAGGTAAGCAACAAGGAGGATCCTGGGTAAGAGGATCAATCCTCACTCAGAAAAGCAAAGAGGATGGACATCAGAAGAGGGAGAACACAGGGAACAGGACAGGAGCCTACCTCCGAGGGCCTCTGAAAGACTCTACCCAGCAGGGTACTGAAGCAGATGCTGAGACTCATGAGCCAAATTTGGGCAGAGTGCAGGGAATCTTATGAAAGAAGGGAGAGATAGTAAGACCTGGAAGTTACAGGAGCTCCACAAGGAGAACCCAAGATCTGGGCACAAGGACTATGCATTCAGATAACCTAGAACCCCTGCACAGATGTAGCCCGTGGCAGCTCAGTGTTCAAGTGGGTTCACTAGTAACTGTGAACTTGATAGGAGAGCTGTGTTCTATGTCTAATGAAGCACGGTCAGGTTCAGAAGACAGAGATAAGGATGCCCTTTGGAACGGGCAGGGTCTGTGTGTACACGAGTGCAGGCACACATACACAGCCATTCCATGCCCATTGCTCGCAGGTCTCAGTTCTTCTAGAGACCTTGGGTTTTCTGGGTGAGACCCTCTTTACCTTCTACTTCCCAGAAGGTAGATTACCGGTGTTCTGAAGTAACGTTTCCTGGATTCAGTTTATAAAGTCTGTGATACTTCTTTTTTGTTGAATATTTGATCAATGAAACCAACATCAAATTTAACTCAATAAACCATTAAAATGGAATAAATCAAATGTATGCCTTCAATTAATATTTACTCTGTAAAGCACAAAGCCGAAGTCCAATAAGAAAATCAAAGCAGATAATACATGGGAAAATTTGGAAGCTAAGGGGTTATATGTAAAAATATCTAATGTGCAAAATAGCTTTTAAAGTCAGTTATAAGCAATAGAAAAGCTGGATTGAGAAACTTGAAGCGGCAGGAGAAAGCTTCTCAGATGCTGACAGAATAAGGTGAGTGTAGCAGAATATCATCAGGAGTCAGTTTTACCACTACTTTTTTTTTTAAAGGACCACTAGTATTTGGTTTTACCCTTAGTCCCTGGGCTGTCTAGTCTCTGGTTCGTGATCACTCTAGCAGTGTCAGGTATGAATACTCTCTTTCATGGAGTGGGCCTTAAGTCAAATCAGATGTTGGTTGGTTTCTCCTACAAGCTTTGTGCCACCATTGCTGGAGCATGTGTTGCAGGCAGGACACCATTGTAGATGAAAGGGTTTGCAGCTGGCTTGATATTTGTTTTTCACTTGTTTCTCACTTAGCACATAAAGTACCTTCCTGTACCAAAGATGTTAGGATGCGGAGGCCAGACATTATACACAGAGTGAGAGACCTTGGAACACTCAGCCCTAAATGGAATGTCTCCATCAGACCCCTTTCCTCAAAGCTCAGGGATGCCTTTTGAAGATGAGTCCGAAAGAGTGTGAGAGCCAGAGGGGACGGAGGACACCAAGAAAATAAAGCCCTCTAAATCAATTGAGTAAAGCTGATATAAATTGAGAGATTGAGGCAGCATGCACAGGGCCTGCATGATATCTGGGCTCCTAGTGTTTTGATAGGATTCCTGAATGTGGGAACCTAGTAAGTCCCTGAGACTTGTGCTCTGAGACTTAGGCTCCTTTCCATCTGTTGGTTTGACTTATTTATCTTTAATGTGATAGATTTTTGTTTTATCTTGTCATTATTTTATTTTGTTATATTTAATTATTATTTATTTGAAGCTCATTTGTTTTCTACTAAGAGATAGAAAGGGAGTGGGTATAGATGGGAGACAAGGTAGGTAGAAACTGGAAGGAGCAGAGGAAGAGGAACCATAGCCAGGATATATTGTGTGAGAAATGAATCTATTTGCAATATAGGGAGGTGTGGGGGGGCTCAGAGGCAAGAAGATAAATTTCATCCAACATGAGGGACATCATCATGGACAATTGATGTTTAGTTTGGGGTTCTGGAGGAATGATAGGATTTCACTAGGCAGACAAATAGTGGAGATGAAGATACAGAAGACATGGGGGTTTGTCTCATAATTTTTCAGAGTCCATAGAACCTAGAATTGAGGAAGTGTGGGAAATAGAGAAAGCCTAAGAAGGCTGGTTAAGTCCAGGTTGTAGATAATTCAAACAGAAGCCAGGCAGCTGAGCTAAATGCTATGGGATCTGTGAGCCATACCACGTGATATAGATGGTAGAAGCCAGGTGATTAACTTTGTACCAAGTAAAAAGCATGATTGGGCTGGTGCCTAGCTCAGTGGTGAGGAATGCACCTGGCCTGCATTATTCTCAAGGTTTAATTCCCAGAACCCAAAATCATGGGTGTACATCCTAGAGTCAGAAATTCAGCTGTGATAATCTAGAAACAGATGGTCACTGGGATGGCAAGGCCAAACAAGATGGTGACTGTGTAGGGAATGGTTTGTGTGTGGATTTGAGGAATAGAAAAGATAGCGAAGTGGCTGATGCTGATCTCAAAAAAAAAAAAAAATCTGAAAATTATGGACTATAAACTACCCACATCTGATCTTGGCATCTATAGATGTCTTTTCAATCAACTAAAATGTGCACATTTTGAATTTCTACCATTCTTTAGCTGATGAACAGATAAACAACAACAAAAATAATAAGCAACAACAACAAAACCCCACAATCCAGTCAAGTTAATTTGGATTCCTTACCTTTAATATTCAGCTTAATGTTTGGAGAAAAGAAAAACAACACCAAATAGCCTCGAGTTCCCATTTTTTTACAGGAATTTTGATTTGTGGAAGATGAAGATTAGGGTCAGAAAAAAAAAAAAACAACATAAAATCTTACCTTGCAAGCCAAACACTTACGTTGAGCAGTATAAAGTAAATTTGCTTATTTGAGATGGGTAATCATATGCAGCTCTACAGTCTTTATATTTTATAGCTCTCCTTAATTCTACATCTTCCTACGGCACACAGTACAGACATAAAATATTTCATCACAGTGTTTAGGAACGTTTCCTTTAAAAAAAAAAAAAAAGATTGGAGGTGGGAGTGTAGAAGTTCTTTCCAAATGGCATATACTTACCAAATTCCCAACTATATTAATGACAATTGGCAATCATAATTTCTATGTCAGGATCGCAAAACTGAAGACGTGTCTGAGAATAAACGGAGGCATTCCCAACGGGAGGGGCAGAGCAAGGAAGCTAAGCCGCCTTTTTCAGGGTCTCATTTCAGAGATAACTATTGCTGATAAAATGAACATTTTACTGCTAAATATCTGTCATGTTGCATTTAAATCACATTCATTCCCATCTCTTCATCTCCAAAGAGCAAATGTCACCGTTCCTGTGGTATTTAACACCTTCCCTGGCTCACTTTGTGCATCACTGTGTTTAAGGTACATATGAGGGATGGAGCTTGGCGTGCTCACACACCTGTACGCGCGCGGGCCCGCGCACACACACACACACACACACACACACACACACACACACACACACACAGGGTCTACAATATCTGACTAATCATCATGGTTATCAAAAGTTAATGGACTCTGAAATTGATACAATTCCAATACGGCAGCTCATAAAGCCAGAGTGATGTTTTATCGTGACCCACGTCATTCACATTGAAGAACTCACTGAGAATTAGGACAGGCTTTTGCGTTTCTCCCACATAAGTGCTCCAGAAGCATCCTGCTGGATGATGTCTTCTTCTTTATCTTCTTTTTTTTCCCCCCTTGCAGTATATAGAGCTCGAAAAAGCTCTCAATAATTTTAAGTGTCTGGCTCAGTAATGTTAAGTACATTTACTTTGTTTCGTACCAATCCCTGGAACTCTCCATTCCATAAATCAGAAACTTTATGTTCATTAACAAATACCTTCCACCCACTCTCCACTCCACTGCTGCTGGCAAACAAAACAAAACAAAACAAAACAAAACAAAAACCTGTTCTATTTTATATTTCAGTGGATTCAGCCTTGTGCAAGTATCTTTTCCTTTGGTGATACGAAGCTTTGAAAACAGTGCTCTCACGCTTTGTTCGTATTGCAGCATGTGTCAGGTCCGCTTTCAACATGAGGTCAAATAATATTGTATTGTGTGGTTATGAACACTTACTTACGCAGTCACATTGCTTTTCTCTTACAATGTTTGTAAACAGTGCAGCCTTGAACATGACTGTGTAGACTGGTCTGAGCATGAGCTCGATTATTTTGCGTGTACACGCAGAAGCGACATTGCTGGGTCATGAGGTAGTTCTCCTTTACGTTTATCAAGGGCTTTGACTTTCTGTTTTTCTGAAGCATGTCACGTCCTCTCTTAACAGTGCACATGAGGCCCAGTTTCCCCACATCGTTGCCAGCACTTGCTATTTCACCTTTTTGTTTGGATAGCAGACATTATGGAGCGTTTGAAGCGGGTTTTGACTTACTTTTTCCTAATATTCAGTGACATTATGTACTAGCTCATATGCTTGTTGGCTAGGCTGTTATTTATTTATTTATTTTTTTGATTAGAACAAGTTAAGATGTTAAGGATCAAATGAAACTAATGTGCTAAATATCCCAGGACTTCAGAATACCAATCCAAAAATATTGTCCTAGAGAGGGCTAGGGGCTTATAAAAAAAATGTAGGTTTTTAAAAAAAACAAAAAACTCAGTTGTTACAGAGGAATCTGCCTCCAAAGGTAGAGTAAAGACAGGAAGTGCATATAAAAACCTAGTGTGTCCCCTGAGGCTTGGGGTTTCCTGAGGAGGGAAAGAGCTTTGTCTCTGGACCTTTGGCATCACAAGGACAATTAATGCTACTTTTAATAAATATTTATTGGCAAATGAATAAACTCATTCCTCTTATATGTGATCTTTGAAGACAAAATTTCCAGTACATTTTAATGCTCCCCCTCTCATGCGGTGGCCTTCAGTGTGGAGCGACACACACTTCAGCCACACTCTCCTGCATGTCTGAAAACAGTTGCTTTGGCTGAGGTGTGAATTTCCCTGACTTTTCTTAAAAGGCTGTTAACTTCAAAAGGCAACCTGGTGAGTGTTAAAAAATTAACACATTTAAGTCAGTAGCCAAAACATCACCCCTGGATCTGTGAACCTGACACTGAGCTGGTGGACGAAGCTGACTCTGGTTTAGATGCCAAGAAAGTCATCACTCAGCAGTAACCTGTACTAGGGAAAATTTGTTCCTTCCTGAGGCTGGGGAGCAAACCAGAGAACCATGATATTAGCAGGACATAAAAACCGAAGACAGCTAGTTTAAGGGCCCTTCAGACCCTTAAACCTGCTTTAAAAGCTACTTTACTGCGGAGAATGTGCACTTTAGCCAGTGATCATCAAAAGAAACCTCTTTTTATTAAGAGCAGAATTGTTTATTTGTGGAGAAAATTGGCTGAAATATCTTCCCGGGGTCCCTTTCCTTCTTTCCTGCTTTCCCATTGTCCACCAACATAGATAGTTTTCCTCGCTCTGCCTGGCATCTTCGGATAGATTACTTGAGCATCCTTTTTCTCTCAGTGGTTCTTGCCTAGAAATGATACTGACCACTAGATTTTGGTCAGTGCAACTGCAGCAATTGTGAAGGCGCTGCTGTCAGGCTCTGCATCAGGGACTGCTAATGCTGAAAGGAGGGCATCGGGTCCACCCTTCTGCCTCTGGGCACGAATGCACTTAGCTGAGGCCATTACAAAGGCTTTTATGCCTCACAAAAGCAAGGCATCCCAGTACCACAGTGAAATATATGGCAACATCGCAAGCAGAGAAAGAAAACCAGTATGTCACGGAAGTTTTGAATTTTTTTTTTTTTTTAGTTTTTGAAGGTGTTAGAGAGTGCAAGGTCACAGCCTGGGCGACAGTTCTGCTGATGTCGTAAGGCAGTAGGCAATGCATTCTGACAGGGACAGAGAGGGTTGTTGCGTGGTGAACTTTGCAGCCAGAAGTGACAATCACAAGCAGGGGTCCAAGCCCCTCATCTGGGAGATTAGTCTCTAATGCCATCTTTCACAGGTCATGTATTGTTTTATCTTTGGATTTGTTAAGTACTAACAGTGACCATGGCACTTCGAGAGATGCCAGGAATAAAGGGATAGCTGACATACTCATTGAATTAAAGGTCTCAAAGTCTTAAAAGGAAAGGTTATTTAAATAGGAATGAAAGTGCAGGCTGCTAAGTGAAGCAGCATCTACTCCATGGACAGAAGCAAACAGAAAGAAGGGGGGAGGGAGAGGAAGGGGAAGGGGAACACATACACAGAGACAGAGAGACAGAGACAGAGAGAGGTGAGTGAGAGAGATTGAAGGTGTCTGGGAAAAGATTTTGGATTCTTTGCTTTCCCACTTCTTTCCTAACGGCCTACTTGGCCAAGGATAGTGCCAGCATAGACTGTATGAAACACAAGATAAGAAGGCCTTTGAGTGACACCCCTGTTGTCCTCTGACTTCTGTTCATCTGTAGACTTGAAAACACACAGAAGACAGAGGAATATGTGCGCCCTCTCTGAACAGCAGCATGATATGAGCAGCAGCTAAGGGATGTGTTTAGTGGACACACCCAGGTGGAGATGGCAAAACATAAGGTCTGAAAGATAGAGAAGATGAGAAAACAAAACAGGAAAGCAAAATCAAACCAAATAAATCAGAGGTCAGTGATGCCCTGCATTCCCAGGAAGGAACTACCATTGCATTTTGGAAGGAAACGTGAAGAAGTGAATGCGAGGAAGGAGACTGGAGAGTGTAGGGCAGCTGTCACACTCATAACTGTATGTTTCTGGCAGGGTTACTCAACCCCTCTAGGCCTCAGTGTCCTCTTTGCCAAAAGTGATGTTGAGGTTAGAAGCAACAGACATTGTTATAAGCTCATTCTGGAGTGACTCTGTGACTATCTTGGATATAAGACAGAGCATTTACGAACATTCCTCTCACTGTGCTGTTCTACTTCAAATTGATGTGGTTCCAATACTAATAAGAATTTCTATTAAGGTTCCTCATCTTTATCTTTAAAAAAATTTTTTTTACAAGATACGGTTTCTCTGTGTAGCTTCGGCTCCTCATCTTCATCTTATGTGTGTTCACAGTGATATGTCTGTTCTCTTCCAACTTCTGTGAAAAAATATAAGATGTAAAAAAATTGATAAAACTACTAATATTCTAACTTATCACTTCATCATGTGCTAATTACCTAGTCTTGAGTATATACTGCATCCAAGAATATGATCAATTTATGATGTGTTTACTAAGTAGTTTATAATCCAGCTCAGAAATCTATGTGAAAACAAATGACCACAGTGTAGTGGCTCTTGACTAGGATCCACTTTGGCCCTGACGTCTACTCCAAAAAGCTCACCTTGAACTGTTTTTGGCGCTCACAATTGTATGAGAGGAATTTCTCCAGGTAGCACTCAAGGATGCTGCTAAGCATCCTACAAGGCACACGAGAGTAGCCCCCACCTTTGCCAACCATGTTGCTAGTGTTAAAGTTAGAAAGTGCTGTGGTAGTAAATGGTGTAGAATAGAGTAGCAGAAGGACGGCACCAGAGCAGCAGTGATAACATAGTTTCTAGGCAACCATGGCCAGAGATGCCATGTGAAGTTCATGAAGTGGTATACTCTTTCCCTCCCCACACTCCATCCTCTTTCCAATCCCACCCATGGACTGAAATTGCCTTGTCTTTGCTTCTTTGCTTGTTCTCACTCGTATAGGTAAACGTGGTATACATGTGTGTGTTCAAACATGCTTAGACACAGTCCTGGGCGCAGGCATGTGAGAGCTTGAAGTGGACATTAGGTGTGCTCCTGGATTGCACCCCACCCTCTAGAGGCAGCGTCTGTCCCTAAACCCAGAGCTTTCCAAGTCTTGCTTGTCTAGCTCTCCAGCTTACCCTGGGGATCTGCTGTCTCCACTTCCTCCATTCTGAGGTTACAATGTTGGGCTGTCTTCTCAGCCTTTACTTGCATTCCAGGGATTCAAACTCCAGGCCATGCATTTGTGCTGGGATGTCTTCCCAGCTCTGGAAATTATCTACTTGGCATGAGAACTTGGGAAACGTGCCTTAGATACAGTCAGAGTGGAAAGATATCGATGAATGAGCAGAAGGCTCATGTCACTGCTAAGGAAGTAAAGGGATGTTTCCTGGCTCTTCACCCAGGAAGACACATCAGTGTGTACGGAATATTTTGAATCACGACTCTCCAATCCCATCTGTAACAAATTCCCCGGCCTTTTAGGTTGTAGGACAACAATGAGATGTCTGAATTTTATTTTTCTCTTTAGCAAGGGACATCTATGATGTTAAGTCCTCTCTTAACATCCTATGATGTTAAGAGCAGGTGACTGTTCAAGACATTTAACTGTTAAACTGAGCCCTCAGCCAATGGATTACAGGAAACAGAGTCTGCTGAATGTGAATGTGGTTAAGTGTCAAGTGATGCAGATTAAAGAGATGGACGTGCTTTTCACTCCAACTGTTGTGGTTGCCATCCTTTCTGTCCATTCTCCAGGTTGCTGGCATCTTCTCATCCATGCCTGAGCTTTAAGGTTGCATAGTGAAACAAAAACTGACAGAGTTCGAAAACGTTTTCCAGTTTGTTAATCAAATAGTGGCACCTTCACAAAGCATCTTTAGCACAGTGGGCCCAGGTATCTCCCTCTGAGGCATCCCAAAGCTTCTCTTGACCAATATCCCACAGATTCTGAATCATGACAGCACAGAGTACAACACAGTTAATAGAAATATTGAAGTCTGATAAACAGTGATGTTGGATAGGTGAATAGCCTGCAAACCCAGAGAGAATCTTTTGGAATTGAATCTATATTAACAGGCAAAAGTAAATAAAAGTACAAAAGAGAATTATGTAATATTTAAATATTAACACAGGTCTTTTGGGGGAGCTGGAGACATGAAATTTTACTAGACATTCTTATTTCTTTACTTATTTATTTATTTATCAATTTATTTATTTCTATAATGTGTGTGTGTGTGTGTGGTGTCATGTGGTATGGTGTGGTATATAGGTGGGGATAGTGTGAAGCTGTGAAACCCACAGAAAGTTGTTATGTTTCTTTTCTATTGCTATTCACCTTGCTCCTGTGGTAAATGTTCTCTCACTGGACCAAGGGATAGGCTGCCAGCCAAAACATCTCAGGGGACTTCCTGTCTTTGCCCCACATAGCACTATAATTATAGGAGTGTGCTGCTACAGTCATGCCCAGAGTTTTACATCAGTCTTAGAGATTTAGCTTCAGATCCCCATGCTTGCATAGAACATGCTGGTTCTACCTCCCCAGCCATTCCTCAGCCTAAGAAAGATGCTCTTCAATGATCGTGCCATAGTTAAAATTTCAAATAAAGCTACCCAATCAGACAGTCATTATTCATGGGAAAACATCACCCAGAAGCCAGCACTTAACTCATCATTTTCATTTTAAGAATTCAAGTATACTGGAAATATAATGAAACCAAGTTATAGTTGGACAAAGCAATACATTTATTTGAATGCATTTTAGATTCTTGTCAATTTAAGATTGTAATTTTTTTCACTGTTGCCCCTGAAAAATCTTGTTCCCATTTGCAGCAGCTCCCTTGGAGTGCCACCCTTCACTGATGTCCCAGTCACCTTCGAGGAAGTGGGATAGTGCTCCAGCAGCGCCAGGGTGTCCTTGTAGATTGATGCTTGTCTCCCACAGAGTCCCTGGAAGTAGTCAGAGCCATCACAGACTCCTTCAATATCATTGAAGACAGCATGGGCGGCTTTTGTGGTGCACAGTTTGGTACAAACCTAATTTCTGTAACCTTGTAAAAACAAGAGAAATAGGAGCAAATAATAGGGTTCACAGACTCATAGAATGTCACAGCTGAAGAGACCTTAAAATCTTCTGGTTTCCTTCTCCTTCCTTATAGAGCCAAGGAAACTGAGGAGTCAAGAAGGAATGGCTTGCTTTGTCATGCCGCTAGTTTGTGGTGGAGTTGTTGCTTGTAACTGTGTCTTAGGACTCCTGTCCAGAACTTTCTTCTGAATGACACTTTAGCATTGAGAGCAGTTGATGAACTCTGTGTGGCCAAGGCAGAAACTGTATACTTTAATGACTTCACAAACACTGGCGGCTGGCGAACGGTCAGAGCTCGGTGCAATTTGCAGGCGCGGTATTGCATGGCGCTGATGAACTTAAGCTCTGGAGCCAGACTGCCTGGGTTTTTAATGAGGTCCTACAACTCTTTAGCTGAGTGACCTTGAGAAGCCACCTAATCTTTCCTTGCTTCAGTTTCCTCAGTATTTTTGAGTGCTTACTTTGTGCCAGTGTAGAATAATAAACCTTGCTTTGGAGTATCTAAATTTAGCTAATACTTGAGAAATGACTTAGAACATGTCCTGGATTCCAATAACCTCTCAGCCACTCCAGTATGAACCAGAGAAAGCTCAGCAAGTCAGCAAGTCAGCTTGAGCACTGAGAGTCTAGTGGAGCCATCCGTACCAACTTTACCAACTGTCTAACTCACACACCAGGGCAGGTAGAAAAGGGCAGATGTGCCGCACATAAAAGCTACTTCCACCCTTTCCGCGACATTAGTGTTAATTTTCCACATCAGTTCAAGACCCTGCAACTCTATTGTTTCTTCATGGACTTTCCGTACTTTTAATTCTTTCCTGTGTTTTAAAGCCTTGAGTGAAATACTAATTCAGGTAAAGCTAAAAGGCCAGAAGCGGGTGAAAGCAACCTTATTCCCTGGTTTAGTTTCCTGATAAGGGGCAGGCTAGGTTAGGTGCCGGGGTTCAACGGTGGCAAGGACTGCTGTTGTCTGACCTAGATAAACTACTACTTTAAATTTAGGCTACACATATATGCTTACTTGGCTACAAGTAAACACAGAAGTTTGGATGACTGAATCCCTCCTCCTCTGGTGCAGACAGATTTAAGTTCATGCATGCCAAATTTCCTCACAAAATTTCTCAAAAACATGCCAGTTGGAGAAAAATAGGTAGCTAAGTCCTGGAGAATTAAAACTTTCTATTTTAATAAAAAATAACAGTTGTTAAATAAATCTAGTCTAATTTCTCTGAAGTCCAGATCCCAACCGATTTGCATAATTTACCAATCCTATTCTTAAACTTTCCTGAGACATAGATTCTTCAGTTTAGGATGTTTTTCAAATTTCTCAAAAGAGGAAATGCTAAGCAACCAGATAAACTACAAAACTGAGAATCTGAAGCCAACAGGCCATCACACAAACACATTCTGTTTTCTCCTCCCTGGTCTTTTTCATGATGTGGTGCTAAGTTCTATTCTGGTTTAAAAGGAAGTTCTGAGAGAATATCCAAATTATTGTAGGAGAGTGCTGAGGTGGGACAGGGAAAGAAGTGAAGAGGACTTTTTTTTTAGGAGAGAACTTTTGAAAGATTCTTGAAGCTTGTGATGTTTCCTTGTAAATGTTTGAAAGCAGAGCGTACAAGAGACAGCAACCTAGCACCGAATGCAAGTTAAACCAAACTGAGAGGCCTCAGAGAACAAGAAAAACCCAGCTTTCTTCTGTCTGTAAGTATAGCAATCATCCTCATAATACTGATTAAGAAGCAATAAAAATGGGAGGCTGAAAGTTTTACCTTTGGAGTCTTGGGTATGTGTGGTCAAATCTGGATTCAGTCCCTTATCCACTGTGAAACCTTAAGTTGTAAGCTTCTTTGAGCCTCTGATTTTTCTTCAGCTGTGAAACAAAGATGCCGTTGCTCACCTTGTGAACGTGTAAAGATTGAAGATTATGCTAATGACGTACCTGGCATTGTCTTAGCACTCTGCAAACATAAATTCGTGATGTGCATGCTGAGAGACTAATGTGCAAAGGTAATAGATGAAACCGCACCCTCTGTATCACCTAGGTATAGTCTAGTTGAGGGAGCATAAAATAGACAAGGCTGAATATAAAACAACACAGAATATAGTGTGTGTTTGTGTGTGTGTTCTGTGGGGAAAGACATCAAGGGACAGTTTGGGGTGAAGTTATTACTTTAGAGAAGGCCTTGATGATAACTAAATTCAAATAAAGATTTAAAAGGATGAAGACAGCCGACCTTCGGATGGTTAATTTTTATTAAGTTGATTGGGTTAAGACTTGTTAGAATATCAGGGAAGTACACTGGGTATGTCTGTGTGGGTGCTTTCTAGACGTTCTTAGCTAGCCTGAATGTGGGATATTTCATCCTACATGCTGGGGCCCTAGGTGGAATAAAGTATAAAGGAAGAAGGCCACAGCTACAGGTGTTTTCTTTCTCTGCTTTTTGGCTACCCTGATAGGATTCTTCTCTTCCACCCCACCCTTCGTCATGATGGACTGCCACCTCTGAAACCATAAGCCAAAATAAATCTTCTTTCCTCTTAAAAGTCTGGTTGACACAGACCTATAGGCAATTATGTATTAATTATGTTTCTATTGCTGTGACAAAACTCTATGGCCAAAGCAAATTATGGAAGTGTTTTTTGAGCTTATGAGTCCAAAGGTTTAGAGTCCACAATGGCAGAACAAGGGTGTTACAACTAGAGCAGCAGGTTAAGAGCTTACACCTCAAGCTCCAAGCAGAGAGGAGAGACAGAGAGAGAGAAAGAGAGAGAACTTGAAATGGCAAACATCTTTAAACTCTCAAAGCCTGCTTCTAGTGACACAGGTCTTCCAACAAGGTCACTCTCCTAATCCTAAATAGCACAACTGACTGGGGACCAAGTTTTCAAATGCCAGCGACTACTGAGGACACCATTCAAACTGGTATGAAATACAAGCTAACATTTCAGGTAGTAGGAACATCACTGAGTGTCACGGCATCGAAGTGGAGGAGAATTCCAGAAAATTCCCAGAACGGCAAGGTGGGAACATTAGAGAGATCCAAATAACTGAGGCAAAACTAAAGGCTCACTATAATTGGTGAGGGAATTTATTTTTATTTATTTATATTTTTACATTTTAAAATATAAATATTTATTTATTAATATAAATATAAAATATTTATATTTTTACATTTTATTTATTTATATTTTTACATTGTGTTTGTTTACTGAAACGGAGTCTCATTGCATATCCCAGACATATCATGAAGACAAGGTTCTTCTTCCACAGTCTTCAGACTGCTGGAAGCACAGGCTGTCTTAAACCATTTTTACTACAATATACCTTGATAAAGATGAGCATTATTTTGCCTCATCTTTTTAAACAAAATTTTTTATTTATTTAATCACTTCCCACTGTGGGGAAGCAGCCATGCCAGGCCACAGAGGAACAGAATGCAGCCAGTCCTGATGAGACCTGATAGGCTAGGGTCAGATGGAAGGGGAGGAGGACCTCCCCTAACAGTGGACTAGGGGAGGGGCCTAGGGGGAGAAGAGGGAGAGAGGGTGGGACTGGGTGGAGATGAGGGAGGGGGATACAGCCATGATACAAAGTAAATACATTGTAGTAAATAATAAATACAAATTTTAAAAGAGAGAGGTTAGAATTTAGTTTTGAGATGGTAGTTGAGAGAGTTTGACTGAGAGGTTATTACCACTTGGTCTGGGGTACTTTGGTTCTGCTTGGTAGAAATACACCAGGCGTAGCCCAGCTTTTCTGGTCAGATGCTGCAAGCGTATGGTGTTGAACTCCTCTGCTCTTAATGTCACACTCCAGACTTCAAGAGCTATGGACCCCAGCACCCAACAGCTCCTGCCACAACTCTGCCTTAGGTTTCTCAGTCTCTCAACTCTAGGGCTACTCCTTGGCAACCTAACCTGGTGACTCCCTGTTCTCTAGAACTCTTCCAATGGCAGGGACTCACGTTCTCTACAACAATTTTCAGTCTCAACAGCATCTGTCTTTGGAGTATACATTTCTGGGTGTCCTTTGGAAAGCTTCATCTGCTTTCTAGTTGCAGGTGGATGTGCCTGAACCCGGCAGCAGCAGGAGCTCTCTGGTTTTCATATCATGTCATTATCCTATTCTACCCATGATAAAAACCACATGCAGCAATAACACCACTTGAATAAGGATTTACCAGAGAATGGTGCGACAGCATAGATACGTCTGTGCATGTCCACACGTGTACATGAGAATGGTGTGTGTGCGTGTATACAACAGGAAGGTGCCCTGACTAATCTGAATACAGCAATAGGAGAGTTTCCTCTGTGGTCAGTTTTTGTATGTATATATCTTCATGTCCACTGAAGACAAACTTTTTAATCATTCCAACCTACAGAGATGCAGTAGACCTGCCCGATCTAATTGTCATGTGCAGAGGAAGTGCTCTTTCTCCACCCACTTCAGAACCGAAACCACAACATCTAGAGTAGCTATGGATGAGACCATCTGATGCCTATTCAAAGCTATCATGGCAAAATCCAAGTTCCCTGGAGCCACTTCCAGGATCTTGGAATAGCTGTGGCTGAAACAAGCTTTCTGGAGTAACCATTATTTTGGAGCCTTTGATATGACAGCTGGGGTGGGTTCCATGGCTGGAATGAAATCTCCTTTAGGTAAGCATTTATGACTGGATTAGAGCCTCCCAAAGCAACTATGAGATGACTAAAACAAGTGCAGCTTCCACTGGAGAAGCAGCTGTGAATGAGGTAGGGTTGAAGCTGTGGGTGATGTTGGCCTTGTAGCCCTGCAGGTGCAGCCATAGTATTGCTCATAGCATCACTGGTCCTGGGAACCATGGAAACACTAATAGCACTTCCGGTGTGACTATCCTCTCTTCTGGACCTGGGGTATGTCCTGTTCTGCTCCTGACATCTGCAGCAAAGTCCAAGGTGAGGTAAGGGTTTGGCAGATGTCAGTCAAGTAGGTGAATATTTGAGCCTAAATGTTTCAGTAATTTCAAAAGAAAACAACAATAACCCACTAAGTAATAGTTTCAACAAAGATCTAACATAAAGTTAGCCTTCCTTAGTGAGCTTTATCTAACAGAGCTTAACCTTCAGGAAAATATCCATAGAGCCAACTGAGACTTTCCAATTGTCTCAGTGTCATGTGAAGCTTTGAAATTACCACCCAACCTATGGTAGAACCTAGTGTCAGCAAAGAAGTGGGGAGACTGAGTTAGAGCTTTAGAATTATAAAAACTTAGATGAAGATGTAAATGGAAGTAATAGTTCACCATGGTTAAATTCTAGACACATTTTAATGGTATATCTGAAAGGATTTATAGTCAATTTAATCCATGGTATTGGTGGAAGAGAGAAGTCAATGATGATGTCATTGCTTTTGTGTGAATGAAAAGTGCAGATGCCTTGAATGTGAAATGCTGCCTCAGTTAACATGCTTTCTAATTCCCTGTCCCTTTTTGAAAGCACAAATTGAAAAATGAAATGCATCCATTTCTAATATCCTTTACAGTTAACAGTGACTATGTTATAAGGTTCTGGCTAGTAAAATGTAGATACTCATTTCTGACTGAATGCCCTGGAAAATAAAATAAAACAAGTTGTCATCCATGAGAAGGAGTGCTTTTGTCCTCGGGTTTTGGGCCTTTCTACCTTCCTCTCGGAATGCAAAGAGTTAAGGTGGCCACCTGTGATGATGAGCACCAAATACGTACCAATTAAAAAAAATAGTGACACTTGGATCTGGAGTAGACCTTTAGGTAGCAAGAGAGCCACAGTGTCATCGCCGGGCTGCTAGGCTATGGAACATTGCTTTATAAAATCAATGAACACGTGTGTTTAAGCTTATAATGATTATATTTTTTGTCACTCACAGCAGAATATACTCTTAACCTATAGAGTGGTGTACTAAACATCTAAGTGTATAATACACTCAGATTATAATGAGATATTATAATGACAGAAGGCAGATTATAATGACGAATGGAGAGATTAAGCATTATACATGCAGCAGAATGCTGTCACCATACAGAAAGCATTCAAGAATGGAAGTCAGGAGGATGGGAAAAGCAGAAAAAGAGATGGAGGTGAGACCGTGAATAAAAAAAGACAAAAGAAGGGTGAGTAGGGAGAAAAGAAGGAGAATGAGGAAGAAGAGACAGCGAAGCTGACCTTACTATTGTCTCTGTTGAATATATTGCAGAGGCTGATGAGAGATAAAGTGAGATGAACTAGTGAGCTTGGACATCTGAAGGCCATAGGGGACTTTGACAAGAGAGTTTTTAAGTTCGGAGTACAATAATGGGAATTATTGTTGTTTATGTGCAGTGTCAAGATGGATGGGCTTACCAGAAACTCCTCTTTCCCTTAAAATAAACACCATTCCAGGCAGGCAAGAACAGCTGGCTTTGCTAGATACTCAGTAAGGAAGGAGAGAGGGACGTGTTCCAAACAATGCCCACACTTCAGCCCAGACAGGTGAACACATAACCGTCACACCTACCACCTCTAGCTGTATCAACTCTTGATGGACCCAGTGATTTCATGGGTCCCTTTGCCCTACACTTCTATCACAGTTTGGAATTCTCTCTTATACAGCGTTCTGATTCTAACACTCTGTATTTCTACACTCATTAAGTAATTTAAAAAAGTGCAGTGTCTAAGCAGCACTTAATGTATTGTGGACACTCAGGAAATCTGCATTTAGTGAAAAGTGAATCTACATGTTCAGAGACATGTTCCTGTGACTGTCACAGCAGTGACAGAGACACCAGCCATGTTCCGAGATATCGATGCAGGGGTGGGCGACAAGTTGTGTCAGAACTGGACAACACTGGAAACCGTTACTCAAATTGAAACCTTGTAATTAATTGTCTGGATTTCAGGCTTTAAAAATCTTAAAAGTTTCTGTCCATAGAACACCTTTCTTCCTGTGCCATTACAATTATGTGGATGCTAGCCAAGGAAAAATGCCAGGGCTCCTTCACTAATTAGGGTAGGCTTTAGGGACCTTCAAGAGGAGGGTGTACAAACCTTACAGGTATTGAGACAAGTTGTTTAGATGCACACTTCACTTAAAAATAGCTCAGAGTGTTCTTCTCATGACAAGGCAAGAACAAAATCCTTCCAGAGGAAATTTGTATTTTTTTTAAGGTTTATTTGTTTGATTCCTCAAGGTAAAAATCACCCAAATTCCCACACAAACAGAAACACAGCTAAGCTGCTTCATTCTGTCCTAAGTATGCAAATATCACAGCTCACTCACCTGTCAGCCTTAAAAGATAATGTCATGCAGAAAATTAAGTCCACCTGATGAAACCACGTGATGAAGCGTGGCTGGAGGGAGCAGTACTTGTGGGTTAGGAATCCATGGGCTTTCACACACCAGACTCAAATGAGCAGTCACATAGCCTCAATTAGAGCAAAATTTGAAAAAATTTAGACAAACTTACAAGGTGTTTACTAAGGGGAAAGGGAGGGGCAGGAGACATCTTAAATGCTGTCTCCTGTAGCGGCATTTGGTCTACGCTTTGTGTCTAAGGAGCCGAATGCATCAGCTTTTCATTTCAAGTTTTGAATTTAATCTGATGGCAGTTTGGATATAATTCTGATGCACTTATTGTTAATTTCCTTAAAGCCTTACTACTAACAATGTATGCTATTATCACCCCAAATACTCTTTGCATCTGCCGGGATTTTCATATTCCACGGTGCACTGAATTGGACTCCAGAGCAAGGCTTAAGAGGAATATGTAAGAAGCTAGAATATATTTCCTTAGAAACTAGCTGCCTTTTCCTTTTTTTTTTTCTTTCCCTCTGCAGACCTGTTTTCTAGAGGATGAGAAGGAGAGTTGACAGGACTTTATTGGTTCATAAATTAACTTGGTAGATTTACAGTCATTACTTGGAATGCCAAGAAACCTTTGCAGGAACTTACAATGGGTGTGGGGCAAACCCATGTTTAACTCAGACTATGAAAATGGTGCCACATCCTCTTCAATGAGAGTGTGTTGGTTTGCTTTTCGCCCACGAACCTGATCTCATCTGCTCTCACTTATTTTTGGACAAAGGGAATATTTAAACAGATATTCAACCATTATGCTTCCTTCCCAGGTTAAGTGAATAAACAATAAACCATCATTAGCCCTTCTGTGGCTGAGATGTAGTCAGTCATATTTGTTGGCTTCCATAAGAGGCTGTAATGGAGTTCAGAGGTCAAATGAACACTATGCAAGAGTGGAAGATATCCATTACCTCCTGATATCCTGCAAGTCTAATCTAGGAGTGAAGAAAGACAGGTTAATATCTGTGTGACCCACTCCTCCTAGCCACTGTCCAAAGACAGAAAAGGTCCAACTTTTGGAGCTAAATGGCTTCATTCCTGAACAGACCCCTAGCTTGAGGGTCACTTCAAAAGTGTGCACAGATCTTCCTGTGTTGACAGCCAGAGGGGCGATTCTATGTCCTTTGGATCAAAGTCTTCTGTGTACTCAGCTCTCTTCATTTATTTCCAAGAGTGGACCACATGAAGGCCTATTTTGAAGAAAGGATAAAAACAAAACAAAACAAAACAAAAAAACTCACCAAAACATCAGATACTTAAATGCAGAATACTAGGCTCTATGGAGAAACACAGGCTGCTGAGAAAGAAACTGTCCACTTGGCCAAAGTAAATATGAGCCTTATTTTCCTGTGATTCAGGTAAGCAAGTTAAAACATAAACAAAAAATAGTCTGGAGAGATGATTCAATATAATAAAGCGTTTATGTCAAAAGAACAAGGACCCAAGTTTAAGCCCAGAGCCCATCTAAGAAGCCAGGTGTGCAGGCATGTGGCTGTAACCCCGGTGATTATGACATGGGGCAGAATGGGGGGACATGGAGACTCACTGGCCAGATAGCCTTGCCTGCCTGGTGAGGTCAAAAAGACCCTATCTCAAACAAAAGGCAGAAGGGCATCAAAGGAACAACATCCAAGGTTGTTGTCTGACTTCACATGAGCAGGCTTGCTTCTGTACTCACATGGAGGGATGAAAACACACACACACACACACACACACACACACACACACACAGTCGCACAACACATACCATTCTTTGGAAATAGGACTGGGACTAATTACGAGAGGCAGAGAGCAGGTAAAATAGCTCCTTGTTCAAAAGCATCCTCATATTTTCCCAAGATGAAGAGCAAATATTTTGTTTAAATAGCAAGCAATTTTCTATAAAAGTGCTACCGCTTGGAAACACTCTTCATGATTTATTGCTGCCTTTTAACCTGAAAAAATATTAATAACTGAGGAGCTCTTGTTGGTGTCTTTATGATGCTTAAACCAAATAGCCATAATATTGTAACTGGTATAGCCACATTCAATATTTTTCCTTTCATGAATGCAGTGTGGCTTATTAAGGGACAAGGAAATAAAGACAGAGGCTGCCCTGCAGCCTGGATCTAACTTTCAGAAGGGGCTGTGTCTACACTGAGTGGAGTCTCTCTCTTGCTGCTGGAGAGAGGACCCTATGTGTAGATTCATGTCATCACTCAGCTGTTTCTTCTGGCAAAGCCAGAATCCAGAACAGAATTTCTGTGAAAAAGAAACCAATAAATTAGATCTCTTTGTGAGCAATTTGCCGTGAGTTCTATTCTCTCTGCTTAGTAAGATTCTTTATTTACTTCACCAGGAGATTTCTGCTGACAAGTCCATCCATTTACCACTAGCCTAGATAAAATGATAATAAACAAAATGTCAAAAAATGTATTCATGGGACTTTCCCCAAGCCCATCCCCTCCCCGTCTCCTTTTTCATCAAGCTGGACTATTAAAGATCCACTATGGCTCTGTGGTTGAAATATGACACATTGGGATACTTTTGTTTATTTAATTTATTATATTTTATAGCTGTGTCTCTATATATCATAGATTTTAACTATATGTACACATATAAAAATTGGACACTTAATTCGGGTATAGTCCCAAAGAAGGCACATACCTCCTGGCTACCTTTATCCCTGACCTTATTGGGTCAGTAACTGTGTCTTCGGGATCAGGACATTGGATGAAAACCTACAGGGGAAAGAACTTTTCCCATTTTGTGCCTATGGTTACTTTCTAGAGGAATCTTTTGTTTCCAAGTATCTTTCGCGTCCTATGGGTGAAGGGCAAATGCTGTTCAGTTCTATCTTACATACAATTCCAGGGGAGATGACTATAATACAAAACAGAGCTCCCCCGAGGGCACAGTTATACATTTATTATAAAGCAAAGATTAAAACAATTTTATGGAAATTAAAGATAATATGGAACATTTGTCTCTCTCTCAGTCAAAGAGTAACATGAAGCCATTCAGCCATCAGCTCCAGGCATCCCACACGGGATGATCGAATGGCTGGCCCCGAGGGAAGAGGCGGGGCGGGTGCAGGCAGCGAGGTGTGGGTTTATTCTGTAGGGCATCTTGCCCGGTGCTTGGTAACGGTGCTTCTGTGAAAGGTGATCCTCCTGCAAAGTCAGAACAATGGGCAAGTTGTGGGGAACTTAGGTGACTTGCATGTCTGGAGCCTATCTCTGCAGGACAGGATGCAAGCAGCAAGGTGTGGACCCGGAAGGCTGTTCTGGAGAGCTCTTTAGAACTTGCTGTCTTGGCATCCATGAGTGTGCACACACAGTTACCTATATGTAAGTGTATGTGTGAGTGTGTATATGTGAGTGAGAGTATGTGTGTGTGTGAGACTTAGAGTGTGTGTGGTACTTGGTTTCTACTTGATTCCCATGCTTACTGGGGGGGGAAATTTCAAAAGCTCTGAAAATTTGCAAAATAACCCCAAGCTGGTAGCATTTCCATTTTATGTATAATAGAATCCTGTTACCAGAAAAGTGCTTGTTGGAGGAGAGTGAAACATCTGTGTTAAGCAAGAGATGTACTCAGCTCCATTTGCACCCAGGGGTCTGGCTTGACCTCTGCCGCACGGAATTCATGGTAAAAGGAGGGCTTTTAAATCGGGTTTGTTTTATTTCGAGCCTCTGTCTGGATATTCCTTTCATACCTCCCAGGCAGCAGCTCTCATGGGGAAGCTTATATTTTTGTTAATAAAAACATGCAATCGGTGCTAATCTAGGCTTCCACCATGGTTGCTCAAGCTTTCCAATGTTAATAACCACTCCCAAAGAAGGGATCATCGAAAGAGTTCAGATGACACCGCTGTGCAGTCAAGGCAGCAGGCCCCGTTCAGAAATGTGTGGTTTCCACCGTGGGCCCCACTGTTGGATCACTATGTGACGTTTATAAGTTAATTGTCTCTTTCAGCCTTGATTTCTTTAGCTGTAAAAGCCCACTTTATATTTACTTATTTAATGTGGGTCTGGGGATGGCAATGATTTATGGAGTGAACTAGTATAAGGCTTTGATCCTATGACCTGGGCAGGAGCCAGCAGATCCTTATTACTCTGTAGCTCCATAATATTATGGAACTTCCCAACTCTAACTCTTATTTAGATCCTGAAATCTGGATCCAGTAGTTTTCATGCAGATTAACTGTGATACTATATCCAAATTATATATCTGATGTTTAGATTTCATAAATAATACCACTAATGATAATAAAATAATAATAATAGCTAGATATCCTTATAGACACAAATAATTAACTAAAGAGGAAGAATTAGCCTATAATTATTTTTCGTAAATAATAAAAGCAACAAATACGTACAGATTCCTTTTTTTATGAGCACTCGGTTGCAATGAATTTTAACGCCACATCCCAAGCCCCATACTTCACCTTTCATTTCAAAGTCTATGACTTTTTCATATACTGGTATAATGTAGTGCAGACGTTTGAGACACCTCCAATTTCCATTCCCCTCCTCCCACGCTGCCTCCTGCCTTGTGCTCTAATGAAAAGTAAAGGTTAAGGGCAATCTGTTTGAGGCAAAAACTGACTAGCTGAACCCGGCCAGGTGAAGGAGCAGGGCTGAGAGAGCGATGTGAACAGGAAGGGAGGCATGAAGAGCTTATGAAACACGCGGAGGCCGTCTGCTCTTTCCCATTAAAAGGAAGTCACTGGAAGAGGAACCCTGAGCACGGAAAATAACAGGAGGAATATTTCCAAGGCTTTTTCCATGTGTTCTCTGTCGCTCCTCACACAGGAATAGTGTTCTTCATGTGGATGGATGTGTTGAATACAGGAAATACAAAAGCTCCCTTGTTCACATATTATTTTTAAAAAATACAAGTAAGAGAGGTTTCCTTTATAATCAAGGAAAGACACAGAACCAAGGAGTCTTAGGTCATCATACACATAAAGGGGCATTAAAAGGCACAAAACCTTAATTTATTATTTAATACTCAGGCAATAAAAAAATCAATGTATTTTCAAAGGCATACAGATACACAACCAAGCAATATCATTGCTCAGTATCCATTAATGAGGTTGAGACCTAGTCCTTTAAAGGGATCTAAAATAAATTCATGGGTATTCTTGCCTCAAATATATTTGAATATATGAATTCATCAGGACTTAGGGATTAGATAACTGCTGTCTACACAAAAAAAATCTGCAAAATTTTTCATTCCTCTTTTATTAGTTGGCAGCAAACACTCTAGCTGTGAACTTTTATGAAGCTATGAACATAAAGGACCTTCTGATAGTGGTGGGATGATAATTCTAAATTTCCTCTCTGCAGCTGTGTTTGATCCTCTCCATTCAGTGGAGCCTATTTTTTTGTGACTTAACGGAACAAAGTTGGCTCACTACTGTATTGCCTTCAAGCAGTTTCCTGGGAAGTTCTTGAATTAAATCCACATGGAAACCCAGTTCTTCCCTCCACCTTTCCCTTGAGGTGGTTATAGAACATCAGTGGAACCGAAGCTGTTTATTTTCCTTATGGTTGGATTCTGTTCGTAAATGCATTTCTGGTAGGGCATAGGTGCCAACCATATCTTTCAGTCAGGTTTTGTTTGTTACTAAAGTATATTATCTTGCACCGTACATATTAACTTAAGATTCAGAAATTCAGAACTCACCTACATCCCTAAGAATAAGCAGAGAGATATGCTTAGTTCACATTCTAGTTTTGGTAATGAATGGCTTGACTTTTCTCTCTTCCCAAGGGGCCACCTCTTTAGTGACCAAATGGGGCAGAGTGGAGATCTCTACACAGACAGTATGATTCTCCAAGTGACAGAAGATGTTGGGTGTTAAGACTGCTGGTCCACACCCAATTGCTCTGTGGTTGGAGAGTGTCAGCATGTGATGGAAGGAGGCAGTGACCCAAGAGGGGCTGAGAGAATATGGGTTCTCTGGGGTGACCCTTGACGTTCTTCCTTATGAAAACAACTTATGTTTTAGGACCTAATGGGCAAGAAGCCTTTGCTGGGCCCTCAGACCTTCTATTTTTGTGTGCAACTACATGCTTTGGAGAATAGTGCACCATAAAAGGTAGACATCAATGAACTGGGAGCCCTCTGTTCCATTTTTCTTTCTTTCTTTTTTAATGTAACTTGCTTAAATTCTCCTTAATTTAAAGAGTCTCATCTTTAAATTATTGAAGGCTTAAAGAGAAAGGAAACAACATTAACTGAAATTGTTGATCAAATTGTGAAAACCTTTCTCTCTCTCTTTCTCTTTCTTCCTTCCTTTCTTCTTTCCTTCCTTGATTGCTTTTCCTCCTCTGCCTTTAGCAATAAATATCTTCCAATTGGTGTGTGTGTGTGTGTGTGTGTGTGTGTGTATGTGAGTGTGTGCATATGTCTTCATAAATGAAAACACACATTTTTCTCATTAAAGAGAAACTATATATTGGGGAGTGAGAATCATAAGGCCAGAACAGAATAATTAATGGTCACCATCTTCCTCTTGGAAGAACCACTTGGGGTTTTTCTTTGGAGTCTTTTAATCCTCTGAAGATATGCCATAGCATCTGTGTTATTTGTCATAGCCACATCTATAACCTTTGAGAGTCACAAAAAACAATGGGATGTAGCAGTGTGGGGTCAGTGCTGTCTGAGATAAATCTTAGCTATGGTATTAACTCCACTCTCTCCTGCAAACTTGGTGACTACATATTGGTAGCCAATAAACTCCTTGAATTTAGTTGAATTTACTGGAACACATTTGTTATTGTTTTTTAAAATTAATTAATCTTTTAAAAGATTTTATTATTATTATAATTTATTACAATTTATTCAATTTGTATCCTGGCTGCGGCCCCTCCCTCATCTCCTCATTCCCTCCACCCCAGTCCACTGATAGGGGAGGTCCTCCCCCAATTCTATCTGACCCTAGCTTATCAGGTCTCATCAGGACCGGTTACATAGTCTTCCTCTGTGGCCTGGGAAGCCTACATCCCCAAAGGGGAGGTGATCAGAGAGCCTACCACTGAGTTCATGTGTCAGAGACAGCCCCTGCTCCCATTACTAGGGAACCTACATGAAGATAGAGATGCCATGGGCTACATCTGAGCAGGAGGTCTAGGCAATCTCCATGCATGGTCCTTGATTGGAGTATCTGTCTTTGCAGGACCCCTGGGTCCAGATTATTTTGGCTTTGTTGGTCTCCTTGTGGAGCTCCTGTCCCCTCCAGGTCTTTCTATCTCCCCCTTCTTTCATAAAATTTTATGCATTTTGCCCAAAGTTAGGCTATGAGTCTCAGCCCCTGCTTCTATACCTCTATTAGTAGAGTCTTTCAAAGGCCCTCTGTGGTAGGCTCCTGTCCTGTTCCCTGTCTTCTCTTGCTTCCAAAATCATGAAATTTTCAGGCAAATGACGGGAACTGGAAAAGATCATCTTGAATGAGGTAACCCAGAAACAGAAAGACACACATGGTATATACTCACTTATAAGTGGTTATTAGACATATAATATAGGATAAAATGCTAAAATCTATACTCCTAAAGAAGCTAAACAACAAGGACGATCCTAGGGAAGATGCCCAGTCCTCATTCAGAAGGGCAAAGATGATAGACATCATTAATTTTAAATCAGTGTTTCTTCTGGTATCATCTGGGCTCTACACATTTGTATCTTTAGTCAGTCGGGTTTAAAGTATAACCTGGTTGGATTAAAAAATAAAGTGCAAACACAGTAAATATATGATGGAGAGGCACACATTCCAAGCCACACTGGACGCTACCATCTCTGTATCAGTAGTATGCAGGCATTGGTGTTTCATGCATTGATGAAATACTTTCCCTCAAGAGGAGGAATATGGCTGAGACTCTGAAAATGCATAGAGTGTGTGTGTTGGTAAAGTTCTCATTTTATGTGCTATGCAGATGTCCCAGGACTTACATTTGAATGATGGTGTTCACACAGACAGTGAGAATCAACAGCATCTAGTGGAGGTGTGGGAGATAGCGGTTAAGAAAATGGTTTGATATCATATTTGAGTTTAAATACATGTCCTAGTACTTACCAGGCATATGAACTTGAACAAAAAATGCAAGCTCTCTCTGAGTCTTGGATTTATTACTCCCAAAGGAGTGACAATGTTGCATGTATAAATTAGTGATGGCTAAATAATAAAGATAGGGAGAGTCTTAGCGCAATCGATGGTGCATGGTAGTACTTTCAGTTGCGTAGATGTCTTGTGACAGACACAAAAGGGAAAAACTACTTGGGGATTGAATTATTTGGGAGACATTTCTCCTGAAAATTAGTTGGCTCCAACCTCACTGCACAGGGCCACTGTGTACGTTGTATCTAAGTGCTCATTTGTGCTACTCAGATCAGGGGGAAACAGAGTTCTAACTTACCAGGAACAAAATCTAACTGTGGGGCAGATGCTGTGGGCTGAGGGAAGGAGACAGGGAGAAGGAAACAAGAATAAACTGACTGGAGGGAATGAACAGAATGACTGAGCCAGCCAAGAACACGGGAAGAACATTTAGGATGCTGAGTGGGGAGCTCAGGCTTCTCTGTTGGCGTGTGACGATCTCTATGCTGATAAGCGTGCTGCTGAGCTAACCTGTGAGTCAGAGGTCTTATTGAGGCAGGTGGCACCGCAAATATGTGTCATGGTTTGCCTCTGATTTCTTAGGTGGTATCATCACCTAAGAGTAGTTATAACACTAATCAACACTTACATTTTTACTCCGTGAGCCTGGCTTGCTGGTATGCAGCAGCTCCCTTGACATTCCGGAAACCCCTATGGAGCAGATACTATGGTCTGGACGCTTTACCGGTGAGATGACTGCCTTCGGATTTTGTGACTCGCCGCAGTTCATGCAGAGTGCTAGCGGCAGAGCTTAGATTGGCTCCTTGGGGTCCTCACAGGACTTCTATGTCTGACCGCAGAACTGCATCGCACAGTTACTACTGCTAGGTCATTCAAGGCTCCATAGAAGTAGGGACACTCCCGGGATGCGCCGTCCCGCGTCTCTGGTTTCTCATCTGTGGCCTAGAATGCAAATCTAATGCCCCTAATTGCCTCCTTTAAATGAGCAAGTGGAGTCACAAGTCTTAGAGTCTTATGTAAGGAGAGGTTGTCTTTACCTCTAACTTCTCCTCCGTGGACATTTCATAAAAATAGCTGTTCACATCAGTAAACATGTTTCAAATGCAGCTGATAGCTGAACAAATCAAAATTACCACTAAAGATCCCATTTAAGATAAATTAGTGTCAATCAAGCAACTTTAAATAATGTCTAAACTCTGCTAGTATAAACTAGAGCCATTTAAAAAGGGTGGAATCTCATACGAATTTAAAAGGAGAATGGAAATTCATTTTCAGCCCTTAATGTTGAGAACGACCCTTGCCACACTGACCGCATTTCCTTTGTCCACCCAGCTCTGATCCTGAACATTAGTAGAATTCAGCCCGGTGACCACACAGGTTAACCAAACCTCACTTTGGAGTGAAACACCACCTGTCTTTCCAAACCCTGGTCGCAAGATCATGTGTTTCATACAAAGGGCCAGCTGAGATCTCAGGCATAAGGTTGAAGTTTAGAAGTGTTCAAAACCAAAACAAAACAACCCCCCCCCAAAAAAAAAACCCCAAAAAACCAACAACAAACCAATAGATTTGATGTAAGGACAACACCAAAGACTAGGAGAGCAGCTAGTGGTTATGAGACCTGAGGATAGAAGTGTTAGGGAGAACAGAAAGACTGCATTCCCTGCATTCCTCTAAACCAGAGAACCAAATTCCTGGCTGCTCAGCTTCATTCGTGTATGATTATTTCTCTGATAAGGATAGTTGTTGGAGACTGCCTTGAGTCCTCTGCTGACACGGAGACCTTTTGAGAATCACAGAAGCTCTACGGCAGAAGATCCCTCTTGAGGCTTCCAGGTTTTTCTGCAGTACCTTCCTCCCCACCCCGTCGAGCATTGGCTTGCTTCCCTTCCCTGCCTGGCTCACAGGCTGGCTCCTTTCACACACGTGTCATCTGCCTCTCCAACTCCAGGGCATTCCTTGTCTCCAAAAATCCTTGAGAGTGTTGCATTCCCATTGGAGCAGAACCCAGGGCACCAAGCACGGCTCATAGCCCACGCTTCCCTAAACAGCCGGAGAGATGGCTCAGACTGAAACGACCTCACACATAATTTTAGCAAATGGAGAGGCACTGAATGGTCCCAACAGGTGTAATGTTATAAAAAGAATGTCAAATTTTTGTAGAGATGAGTACTGGGATATAGGGTCTACTATTACTGCTCAGCAGCAAATGGCTCACGTATAATAATACAGCCAACTCGCAGAGCCAATTAATCCATTAGGGGAAAATGCTATTTACTTAAAAAAAATAAAGTGAGTTTTAGTATAAAGAGAAATGAACTGCAGATAACGTTTCTCAGAAGAATTTATCTTGCAAGTCATATACTTGGTTTAAGCTACCTTAAAATCCAGTTATGGGAGGCCAAAAAGAGTACAGAAAAGCATGACTGCTGTTTGTAATAAGCGTGCCTTTTGTGGGGCACTAAAAACTTTATGTCACTGACCCTGTGATTATTTTGGCATCTTGTTGGCAGTAACAATTGGACAAGAGGGGGATGTATGCGAGCATAAAACAAGATGCTGGCTTCATTTCCTCATTCCCGCACACTTCGGGTTTTATTTATGGCTAACATGAAGCTGGATGTCAAATCTGGGCCCCTCAGAACAAAATCTTAATAATTAACTGGAAGAGCTGAGCATGATCGCTTTTGACACACCTACACTGGTAATTATTGCTTTGAGGCCATTTACTAATGAAATTAATGTATTCATTGCCCTAACAAATTAGCATAACTCATACATAATGCCCCACATTTCAAGACCACACTAGAAAAACAACACTTAATACCTCGGGATGAAATGGCAAGAGCATCAGAGGGAGGTAGCCTTGGCTGAGTTACTATGAGTTAAAAAAAAAAAAAAAAACCAAAAAAAAAACACATACCAAAACCCCCCCACAATAGCTAAGTGTTCCTTACAATGCAAAGTGTAAACACAATGGGGGTATTAAAGCCATTAATAGCGTAGTCAAGAGTGTACAATTGATGATTATCTTTACACTTCAAGTAAGCAGATATAACAATAGCAGTAACCATGGAATCTAATTAACTGGCTACTTTTAGAGCCACAAAGTATGAAAAGAATGCTCCGAAGACAGCCTCTTCTTCTCCAATATGACAAAGAATATTGTTCAGCTGTTGCCTTGTCTCCATTTTTTAATGAAATGAACTCAATGCCACACTAATTAAATAGCACACCCCTTCTCCCAGCTGCAGGAGGTTAAAACCACGAGGGTAAATAGTTCCAGCATCTACCTGTTACACTTAAAGGGGAAAATGGAAAAAGACGAGCATGCAGCTTGACACATTACCATACAGAGGTGATTTGGCTTTAATTCCCTGTGAGCTTTGCATTCGACAGAGTAATTGTCAAGTCCAGCTGTGTAGAAAACAAAGCAAAATTTAAAAATTAATGACTCCAAATCCTTTCCTTGCACTGATTATAACAACAACAACAGGAGTTTCCAGTGTCCCTACAATAGACCCCCTTTAGAGAACGGTGTGTCAAAGTTCTCACACATGGGACCCTGATGACCTTAAATGTGGGTGTGTGGTACGTGAGGGCACAGGCCCTCACAGCCAGCAGGTTCTGAGGAGCAGAGATCCAGTAGGACCAGATCTCCTACAAATAGAACGCCATTTATAGCACCCTTCCATACACAAATCTTGGCCTCCTTCTTGTACCCAGAGACCTGTTTTTCATCAAAATTTAGGGATGAATGACCGGAAAGACTTACAAGATTGATGGCAATGTGGCGGGTGGGGGGGGGGGACTCTTCATAGGT
Source organism: Psammomys obesus (assembly GCF_907164565.1). Lineage (NCBI taxonomy): Eukaryota > Metazoa > Chordata > Mammalia > Rodentia > Muridae > Psammomys > Psammomys obesus. The sequence continues at coordinate 16,790,958 of NW_026592548.1, forward strand.
GGAAGGAAATGGGATGATGGTGTAATCCAGATTTCCCACCCTGTAATGGTTTAAATCGACGGTTTTGAGGGATTAAGCTAACTCCCATGCCGGCACAGCACTAGCTGTAGTCGCCTGTGTCTCTTCTGATCTTCACTCTAGAACGTCGCTCACTATCAGGACAGGAGAATGAGTGAGGAAGCATCAAGGACAAACCACAGCTGTCACCTGCTTTATTTAATAGGGAAAAACAAAACAAAACTGAGAAGCATATGCCAAGCTGGGGGCGTTTGCGGTTTAATTGATGTTAGAACCCCTAGAAAGAGGTTTTCAAGTGAATTTGTCTGAAATGTGTGCGATCACTTAGCTGCAGCGAGCAGCTACGTATGAACCAGACTTAAATGCTGGCTTGTGGCTCTCCTGGTGTCACATTAAAGAGACAGAAATAATTCCTTCATTAAATGTACACATAGTTCTTGTGGGGGCGAAAGAATGGGAAATAGAGAAGACCTTATTTAGTTATTATGTAACCATTTCTAACGCAAAGTAAAAGTAAATTCCGCCTAAATTGACTTAAATCACATGCACATGTGCATATGTCGCACAGACACACACACACACACACACACACACACACACACACACACAGACACACACACCCTTCAGTGGCTTTACATTGTGGACACCAAGTCTTAATGTTGTTAACTAACAGATTCTTGGTAAAATCAAATTAAGTAGAAATGGAAAGAAGACTAAAGTGCTGAACATATTCCACATCTGTTAGATCACCGCTTGATGGACAGGGAGCCTGTGGGCTGCTTTCGGTGTAATTTGTGCACAAAAGGTCTTCTGTTTCTATAATTTCTGTGCCTCGGTGCTATCGCCGCTATGATCTAGTACAGTGTATCATCTCTACTCCCTCCCTTCCTTTCACACCCTTCTTTTGAAATCACCTTCAGAACCTGTGGCCCTCACTGACTCTTTTACAAAGTGGTCGTCGGGCTGGCGACTAACGAAGACAAAGCGTCAGCATATTTGCCTGATACAAACGACTCTTTTCCTCCCCTTTCTACAGCCTGTATTAGTGGGATGGAGACTAAAATCTGGTGACAGCCTTGTCTAATGCTGTGTTCTCTTCTGAGCCCAAAGGCATTCATAAGGCCACATGACAAGCACCAACAGGCACACTCAACTGCACATCTAGTTTCGTACATAGGGAAGCCTCTGGGATGAAGGACCTAAGATGTATTCAGAGTTGTCAGGTGAGGGAGGCCTGGTTGCATGGAAATTCGGGGGCAACGAATGTGCTTTTCTGGTCTAGAATGAGGACTTACACCAAAGGAAAGCTTGACTAAAGTTCACTTCTAAAAATAGTTCAATCACTAGGAATATTTTGGGTTCAGTAAGTTTACAAGATAGAGGGAACTGAAACTATAGGAGCCAATATTACTATCAGCTAATGAAACTACCGGAGAACCAGTTCTCAGATGCTGAGGGGTATATTTAAGGCAATGCACGAAGAATGTTACAGATATCTTAATGGCAGCAGAATTCTGTAAGTTAGGCTTTGTTATTTATATTATCTTCATCTTAACCTTGAAGGGTGAGGCAAATAATAATGACAAAGGTAATTATAATGATAAGAATATGTAATATCTATTATGTGTCTACTCTGTATTTAGATTATTTATTTTTCTTACACGTACTCTATATATTTAGTTAGTATATTAGTCTTACTATTGTGCTTTCTTGTGGTGGGGATCAAACCTAGTGCATGCTACTTCGAACTTATTTATCAAGGCTATAAATCTGATGTCAGATAAGCCTGCCACTGCATCTGGCTACCATGTTGCTTGTACACAGACTCCTACATAGTTTGTTCATACCTCATGCTACAGTCTGGGTTGAAGGCTTTTAACCAGGTTCTACCCAGGGATCTATTATGCTGAACTTGGCAAGGGTCCAGTCTTCTTCTTCCAGTCCTGAGATGATACGGTCTCTCTTAGAGAGACCTTCTGACAATGCCTGTCTCAGGGCGTTACACAGTTACACTCGTGATCAAAGCCATCTACCTCCTCCGAGGCATTTACCACAATGTATGCCACTTACATGTCCTGGTTTGCTGGTAGTTTGCTGTCTGGCTCCTTGATGCTGAGCTCCACAAAGGCCGGACCTGTGAGCATTTCCTGTATCAGCATTCATCGGGGCCTCTTGATGTCCGCTGAGAGTGGGCAGGAAAAGTGCTCCTGAAGGGTAAGAGAAAGACCTCTGTGTTGATGAGCTTCTATTTCAGAGTCGTGGTCTCACCCCTGTCACCTAGAGCTGTATGGGAAGGAGACACTACGGACAAAATGTTACATCCTTCGCTCGGGTAGTCCTAATAATTTTAAAATTTGTTATTCCTAAAGGTTTTGTTTTGTTTTCTGCCTGTTTGGATGTCCCTTTTTAAAAAAAGAAATTGACCTGTTTTCAAATAGTGTACAAAGTATTAAGTTCCACAGTGATCTTTTCAATAAAAAAAAGTTTCTGCTGATTCTCCTTCCCTCCTTCTCAGTCACCCCTGCCTCCACCTTGTACTTTTCCACCTCTGAGAGCTTCCTTTCTGCTTTCATGTCACGTTTCCGATTGCTCACCCTGCTTCCCCAACACCTGATTGACCATCTTTGTGCTGTCTTTGTTAGTTTTATAGTCTATACCCAGTCACCAACACACACACAAGTACATATATACATATGTGTATGCATGTGTGTGTGTGTACATAAACATATAAACATTCAAAGCTAGGATCCTCATGTGCAATAGAACATGTGATGTTTGTCATTCTGCATCTGAGTTACTTCACTTAATATAACACTTTTCAGATTCATCCATTTTCTTGCAAATTTCACTTTTCTTTATTGCTAAGTAATATCCCATTGCGCACACATTCCTCATTTTCATTATCCCCTTTCCTTCTTCTTGACATCTAGGTAGAAAGCATTTCCTGGCCATTGTAGACTCTCGGACATTGCATTTTAGTTTGATTTTCATATTCTATAAGCATAGTAACAATCAAGCTCTAGCCATAAAGTTGCCATTAGAAAGAGGAGTCATTATCTTTAAATTTTCTAAAGAAGCTGAAAATATGATTTTTTTTTTTATTTTTGTAATTTAGAGGGCAACAGTCGTTGAAATACTATGTCCTGGCTTTTCTCTTCGGAGTGCATGTGTGTGTGCTAAAGTAAGGAAGAAAAGAAGCCTTAGCTACTAGTCGACCCGCTTAGGTATAAAAATCCACCCATGAAAACACGAAGGGTATTTTAAAAATGTGATTGTCTTTCATCTTAACTTGGGACAGTGGCAGTGAAAAGAGGACGTGACAAGACATAATTGAAGCAGGAGTTCCAGAAATCATACCTGAAAGTAGACTTCAAGCTTTAGAATAGGAATAGCAAGAGAGAGTGTAGCATATGGAGCAGATGAACAAAAGTGGTTTCATTGTGAAAGGAAGGAAAAAGGGAAAAGACAAGAAGGAAAAAGAAAATAAAAGAAAATGAAAGGAAAAAGATGAGACAAGAACAGAACAGAAAGGAGAGGAGAGGAGGGGAGGGGAGAGGAGAGGAGGGTAGCAGAGGATGGAGGGGAGAAGAGAGGAGGGGAGGAGAAGGGAGGGGAAAAGAGGAGAGGGTAAGGGAGAGGAGGATTGGGGAGAGGAGGAAAGGGAAGGAGAGAGGAGGGGAAGGTAGACTTAGCTAGGTGAGCAGTAAAGCAATTGCCTAGCATGCGTGCATGTGACCTTGGGTTAGATAAGATGATGTTGGGAGACTGAAGATGGAGAGCTCTTTTTTCAGGAATGCCCAGTGTCCCTTCTAACCCTCACTGCTACTTCTTTTTTTTTCCCCTTTAAGAATAATTTTTAATTTTTTTTCTTTTTTTTTATTAATTACACTTTATTCATTTTGTATCCCCCCATAAGCCCCTCCCTCCTCCCCTCCCTATCCCACCCTCCCTCCCCTTTCTGCATGCATGCCACTCCCCAAGTCCACTGATAGGGGAGGTTCTCCTCTTCTTTCTGATCTTAGTCTATCAGTTCTCATCAAAAGTGGCTGCATTGTCCTCTACTGTGGCCTGGTAAGGCTGCTCCCCCCTCAGGGGGAGGTGATCAAAGAGCAGGCCAATCAGTTTATGTCAGAGGCAGTCCCTCTTCCCATCACTATGTAAGCCACTTGGACACTAAACTGCCATGGGCTACATCTGTGCAGGGGTTCTAGGTTATCTCCATGAATAGTCCTTGGTTGGAGTATGAGTCTTTGGGAAGTTCCCTGTGTTCAAATTTTCTTGTTCTGTTGCTCTCCTTGTGGAGTTCCTGTCCTCTCCAGCTCTTGCTATTTCCCACTTCTTACATAAAATTCCATTCACTCTGCCCACCAGTTGGCCATCAGGCTCAGCATCTGTTTTGATAGTCTGCAGGGCAGAGGCTTTCAGATGCCCTCTGTGGCAGGTTCCTAGGTTGTTTCCTGTTTTCTTCTTCTGACTTTCATAGGCCCTCTGTAGCAGGTTCCTAGGTTGTTTCCTATTTTCTTTTTCTTCTGATGTCAATCCTCTTTGCCTTTCAGGATGGGGATTGAACATTTTAGTTAGGGTCCTCTCTTTTGCTTAGTTTGTTTAGATGTACAGATTTTAGTGGGTTTATTCTATGTTGTATGTTTATATGAGTGAGTATATACCATGCCTGTCTTTTTGCTTCTGGGACAACTCACTCAGGATGATCCTTTCCAGGTCCCACCATTTACCTGCAAATTTCATGATTTCCTTATTTTTCATTGCTGAGTAATACTCCATTGTATAGATGTACCACAGTTTCTGCATCCATTCTTCAGTTGAGGGGCATCTGCTTTGTTTCCAGCTTCTGGCTATTACAAATAAAGCTGCTACAAACATGGTTGAGCAAATGTCCTTTTTGTGTACTTGCACCTCTTTTGGGTATATGCCTAGGAGTGGTATGGCTGGATCTTGAGGAAGCGCTATTCCTAGTTGTCTGAGAAAGCGCCAGATTGATTTCCAGAGTGGTTGTACCAGTTTACATTCCCACCAGCAGTGGAGAAGGGTTCCCCTTTCTCCACAACCTCTCCAGCATGTGTTGTCCCTTGAGTTTTTCATCTTGGCCATTCTGATGGGTGTAAGGTGAAATCTCAGGGTTGTTTTGATTTGCATTTCCCTAATGGCTAATGAGGTTGAGCATTTCTTTAAGTGCTTCTCTGCCATTCGATATTCCTCTACAGAGAATTTTCTCTTTAGCTCTGTTCCCCATTTTTTAAGTGGATTACTTGGTTTATTGCTTTTCAGTTGGTTTAGTTCTTTATATATATTGGATATGAGTCCTCTGTCAGATAAAGGGTTGGTGATGATTCTTTCCCAATCTGTAGGCAGTCGCTTTGTTTTGATGACGGTGTCCTTTGCTTTACAGAAGCTTTTCAGTTTCATGAGGTCCCATTTATTGATTGTTGCTCTTAGAGCCTGTGCTGTTGGTGTTCTGTTCAGGAAGTTTTCTCCTGTACCAATGAGTTCTAGGGTATTCCCCACTTTTTTTTCTAGCTGATTTAATGTGTCTGGTTTTATGTTGAGGTCTTTGATCCACTTGGACTTCAGTTTTGTGCAGGGTGATAAGTATGGATCTATTTTCATTTTTCTACATGTAGACATCCAGTTGGACCAGCACCATTTGTTGAAGATGCTATCTTTTTTCCATTGTATGGTTTTGGCATCTTTGTCAAAAATCAGGTGTCCGTAAGTGTGTGGGTTTATTTCTGGGTCTTCTGTTCGATTCCATTGATCCACCATTCTGTTTCTATGCCAGTACCATGCAGTTTTTATAACTGTTGCTCTATAGTACAGCTTGAGATCAGGGATGGAGATAACTCCAGAAGATCTTTTATTGTAGAGGATTGTTTTAGCAATTCTCGGTTTCTTGTTATTCCATACGAAGTTGAGAATTTTTCTTTCCAGGTCTGTAAAGAATTGTGTTGGCAATTTGATGGGAATTGCATTAGATCTGTAGATTGCTTTTGGTAAGATGGCCATTTTTACTATGTTAATCCTGCCAAACCATGAGCATGGGAGATCTTTTCATCTTCTCATATCTTCTTCTAATTCTTTCTTCAGAGACTTGAAATTTTTTTCATACAATTCTTTGACTTGCTTGGTTAGGGTTACACCAAGGTACTTTATGTCATTTGTGGCTATTGTGATTGGTGTTGTTTCTCTAATTTCTTTCTCAGCCCTTTTGTCTTTTGTATACAGGAGTGCTACTGATTTTTTTGAGTTAAGTTTGTATCCGGCCACTTTGCTGAAGGTGTTTATCAGCTGTAGGAGTTCCCTGGTAGAGTTTTTGGGGTCACTCATATATACTATCATATCATCTGCAAATAGTGATAATTTGACTTCTTCCTTTCCCATCTGTATCTCCTTGATCTCCTTCAACTGTCTTATTGCTCTAGCAAGGACTTCCAGGACTATGTTGAAGAGATATGGAGAGAGTGGGCAGCCTTGTCTTGTCCCTGATTTCAGTGGGATTGCTTTAAGTTTCTCTCCGTTCAGTTTGATGTTGGCTATAGGCTTGCTGTATATCGCCTTTACTATGTTTAGATATGTGCCTTGTATCCCTGATCTCTCCAGTACTGTAAACATGAATGGATGTTGGATTTTGTCAAATGCTTTTTCAGCATCTAGGGAGTTTATCATGTGGTTTTTTTTCTTTCAGTTTGTTAATATGATGAATCACATTGATGGATTTCCGTATATTGAACCACCCTGCATACCTGGGATGAAGCCTACTTGGTCATAGTGGATAATATCTTTGATGTGTTCTTGGATCCGGTTTGCAAGTATTTTGTTAAGTATTTTTGCATCAATGTTCATAAGGGAGATTGGCCTGAAATTCTCTTTCTTTGTTGAGTCTTTGTGAGGTTTAGGTACCAAGGTGATTGTGGCTTCATAGAATGAGTTTGGTAATGTTCCTTCTGTTTCTATTTTGTGGAATAGTTTGAAGAGAATTGGAGTTAGCTCTTCTTTGAAGGTCTGGTGGAATTCTGCGCTAAAGCCATCTGGTCCTGAGCTTTTTTTGGATGGGAGACTTTTGATGACTGCTTCTATTTCTTTGGGGGATATAGGACTATTTAATTGATTTACCTGGTCCTGATTCAGCTTTGGTGAGTCAAATCGATCAAGAAAATTGTCCATTTCATTTATATTTCCAAATTTTGTTGAGTATAGACTTTTGAAGTAAGTCCTAATGATTGTTTGGATTTCCTCAGTGTCTGTTGTTATGTCCCCCTTTTCATTTCTGATTTTGTTGATTTGGGTGGTGTCTCTCTGCCTTTTAGTTAGCTTGGCTAAGAGTTTGTCGATCTTGTTGATTTTCTCAAAGAACCAGCTCTTGGTTTCATTGATTCTTTGAATTGTTTGTTTGTTTCTAATTGATTGATTTCAGCCCTGAGTTTGATTATTTCCAGCCATCTACTCCTTTTTGGTGTGTCTGCTTCTTCTTTTTCTAGGGTTTTTAAGTGGGCCATTAAGTTGCTTGAATGAGTTGTCTCAAATTTCTTCTTGAAGGCACTTAGTGCTATGAACTTTCCTCTTAGCACTGCTTTCATTGTGTCCCACAAGTTTGGGTATGTTGTGTCTTCATTTTCATTGAGTTCTAGGAAGGCTTTAATTTCTTTCTTTATTTCTTCCCTGACCCAGCTGTCAATTAGTAACAAGTTGTTCAGTTTCCATGTGTGTGTAGGCTTTTTGCTATTTCTGTTGTTGTTGAAGTCCAGCTTTATTCCATGGTGATCAGACAGGATACAAGGAATTATTTCAGTCTTCTTGTATCTGTTGAGGCTTGCTTTGTGACCAATTATATGGTCTATTTTGGAGAAGGTTCCATGAGGTGCTGACAAGAAGGTAAATTCTTTTATGTTTGGGTGTAAAGTTCTGTAAATGTCTGTGAGGACCATTTGATTCATGGACCTCTGTCAGAGATATTGTTTCTTTGTTTAATTTCTGTTTTGTTGACCTCTCCTTTGTTGAGAGTGGGGTGTTGAAGTCTCCCACTATTAATGTGTGGGATCTATATGTGGTTTAAATTTTATCAATGTTTCTTTTACAAATGTGGGTGCTCTTGTATTTGGGGCATAGATGTTCAGGATTGTCATGTCTTCCTGGTGGAATTTTCCCTTGATGAGTATGAAGTGTCCTTCCTCATCTCTTTTTATTAATTTTGGTTGAAAGTCTATTTTATCAGATATTAGAATGGCTACTCCTGCTTGTTTTTTGGGTCCATTTGCTTGGAAAGTCATCTTCCAACCTTTTACCCTCAGGTAATGTCTATCTTTGTTTCTTAGGTGTGTTTCTTGTATGCAACAGATTGCTGGGTTTTGTTTACGTATCCATTCTGTTAATCTGTGTCTTTTTACTGGAGAGTTGAGTCCATTGATGTTGAGAGAGATTAATGACCAGTGGCTGTTAGATCCTTTGATTTTGATGTTGGGTGTGTTCATAAGGTTGTGTGCTTGGTTGCTTTTTGTTTTGCTGTAGTAAGGTTAATTATTTCCTGTGTTTTCTTGACAGAAGCTAATTGTCTTGGGTTGTATTTTCCCTTCCAGTATCTTCTGTAATGCTGGATTTGTGTGTAGGTATTGTTGAAATTTGTTTTTGTCATTGAATATCTTGTTTTCTCTGTCTATGAGGACTGAGAGTTTTTCAGGGTATAATAGCCTGGGTTGACATCTGTGTTCTCTTAGGGTCTGCATGATATCTGTCCAGGCCCTTCTGGCTTTCATAGTCTCTGTTGAAAAGTCAGGTGTGATTCTAATGGGTTTGCCATTATATGTTACTTGGCCTTTTTCCCTTGCAGCTTTTAGTATTTTTTCTTTGTTCTGTATACTTACTGTTTTGATTATTATATGGAGGGAGGATTTTCTTTTCTGGTCAGATTTGTTGGGTGTTCTGTAGGCCTCATGTATCCTTATTGGCTTCTCCTTTAACTTGGGGAAATTTTCTTCAATAATTTTGTTGAAAATATTTTCTGGGCCTTGGAGAAGGGAGTCTTCTTTTTCCTCTATTCCTATTATTCTTGGGTTTTGTCTTTTCATATTGTCTTGGATTTCTTGGATGGTCTGTGTCAGGAATTTTTTGGATTTAACAGTTTCTTTGACAGATACATTGATTTCTTCCATTGTATCTTCTACACCTGAGATTCTTTCTTCCATTTCTTGTATTCTGTTGGTTATGCTTACCTCTGTAGTTCCTGTTTTCTTCCCTAAATTCTTCCTCTCCATTATTTCCTCCATTTGTGTTTTCTTTAATTTTTCTAGTTCTATTTTCAGGTCTTGAGTTGTTTTGTTTACTTCCTTCACCTGTCTGCTTGTATTTTCCTCTTTTTCTTTTAGTTCCTTCAACTCTGTCTCTTTTATTTCTTTCAGTGATTTAATGATTTCTTCTCTGAAGGCCACAAGCTGTTTGGCTGCATCTTCCCATATTTCTTCACGGATGGCCAAATCTGCTTGTCTTTATCTTCCTCCATTTCTTTACGGATAGCCATGATCTGTTTGGTTTTATCTTCCTCTAATTCTTTATGTATTTTATTTGTTTCCTCTATTATTCTCTTCATCAACATAGATGTAAGGTAATCTTCTTGATTTTCTATTATGCTGCATTGTTCAGGGCTGTTTGCCCCTGGATGGCTGGGTTCTGGAGATGCCATATTGCTCTGTCTTTTGTTGGTTGAGCCTTTACGCTGACCCCTACCCATTGGGCTGATTTAGGTGTTGGCTGTTAGTTTCTGTGCTTCCTGGAGTCCTGTGTTAGGGAGTATCCCCTTGGCCGGAAGATGATTTTTCCCGAAGGAGTCCTTTTCTGCTTTTTGGTTATGGTCACTGTATGGCCAGTGTTTCTCAGGAGTTGCCACTGCTCACCTCAGGTTTATAGCCCTGAGTAGTAGCTGTGGTCTATGTTAGGCAGGGGGGGATCTCCTCTTACCCATAGAATTTCTCAAGACAGCTGCCCCCACTGCTGGGTTTCTTGTTATAAATTTAGTGTGCTGCTGCTCACTAAATTTCCATGTATAGTCCTCTTGAAGAAACTGCTGGTTCCCTAGCTGTGGGGTTTTCTCCCAACAGAGAAACTCAGTCGGTTATCCTGGGGTGCACAGTTCTGTCTAGGAAAGTGGGAGGTTCACTCAGCAAGTCTCTGGGCCAGAGGCTGATTGCTCCGCTCTGGACCTGGCGAATGTGTACCTAGATTGAGTTGGCGCCTGGGGGCACTGCTCTGGTCTGGAGGCTGGGTGCCTCACTCTGGACCAGAAGCTGTGTGTCTCTGTCTGGGATGGCGGCTGCAGGCACCGCTCTGGTCCAGATGCTGTGGGTGCAGCCCCCCTGAAGGACCAGGGATTCCCACAGTTTTGACAGTCCAGCCACGGACAACTGGCGGATTCCTGGCACAGTATCCGAGGGCTGCTGTAATGGCTCTTCGGCTCCTGCAGGTCCGAGGATGCAGCTGTGTGTCCCAGTGCCCCTGGGGAACTCAACAATGGTGGCAGAGCACAGCGCTCCTGCTTGCACTAGAGTCTGTGTGAGTCCAGGAAGTGTTTTGGTGCTGGGTGTCCTAAGCGTTAGAGCTGCTGACCCCCTCTGCTGGGGGTTTCCTCCTGCGAGAGACACGCAGTCTGGTGCTCTGGTGCCCTGGTGCCCACAGTTCTATCTGAGGGGGCGAATCACGCGCACAGGCAGGGCTCTGTGCAGGCAGGCGCCTTTGTCCCTCCCGGCTCTGGGTCCGGGCTGGCTCCTGGGGCACCCGCGGAACCCGAGTCTTTTCCAGGGGATGTCTGGGTAACCTGGGGTCGGTCCCAATTGTTTCCTGCTCCGTGGGGTTATCTCTCGACTGGGAAATCCAGTCTATGGTGCTGTGGGCCCACAGTTCAGTCTGGGACCTTGGCCAGATCGCGCTGGCATGTAGCTCCGGGCTGGCGACCAAGCGCCTGGCGGAACCGGGATTTCTTCCGCGGTTTAGCCGGGTGAGTTAAAGCTGATTGAATCCCCCACTGTGGGGTATCCTCTCACTTGTGAAACACAATCACTTGTGTTTTATGGCCGCGAGTTTCGATTGCTGGTCACTGTGCCAATCCTGCTGTGCTACTCCTCAGAATGAGAGTCCTCCCGGCGCCGCCATCTTGCCCCTCTCACTGCTACTTCTTAAAGACCTACTACATGCCAGCCACTGCTAATTAGACATTTCTTAATTCACTAAATCTCCAAATAATTCTCAAGACTTACATTTTATGGATTAGTAAATCGATGCAATGTTAAGTAATTGGCTCTGGGGCACTCAACAATAAAATGTTAGACAGAGGTTCCAAGCTCTATCTGACGAGCTCCATCTCTTTGCCTTACATGAGTCCATATTTCCTTTTGGAAGATAGTACTGAAAGAAATCTCAGAAAGAGTAGGTTTTTAGTCAAGAGAACTCCCCATTTTGGAGCCTGGCTAGAGGCTGGAAGGGTATAAGTGTTCCTCCAACAGACCATGGCTGCCAGTAATCTTGTTGGATTTAGACACAGATGGATCATGATTTTATATGTATGTTTGTTTAAAAATAGTATAAAATCATGCTGGTTAGAAAGATTTGGAAGGGAAACATATTTTTAGTACATTTCATAAAATAGCAGTGAAATCAAAAGAGGAAAACTAATATATAATATATATTTATATAGAGGTGATATATATGTATATGGGGGATTATAAGGAAAGTATAAGGAAAATCTTTATTTTCCTTCTTTTACCCTACAATAAACTTTGAAAAAGTAGTCTTTAGGGAATGAAACCACCCCTAATCAGCTAAAATTTACAAAGATAGAGCGAGAAGAGAACCTGCTGAAGTTCTATAAAGCACAAAACATTTTTGTGGCTATTTGGATCTACTACGGTTTAAATAGTGGCCTGAAACATAAAGCCAAAGAGTTAACAGCACAGTATTCCTGATGCCCGGTAAAGTGGGTCGTGGGTTTGCCCTCTCATTCTATTACATTTAGAAAGGGGTAGTGGAAGGATTCTAGTAAGGCTTTCTTCCCATCAGCTCCCCCACCTTCACATCACCAGCACCCATGGCTCTGTAACACGTGATGTGGTGTTTGATTTAGAAATGTCCCCCACAGGATCAGGTGTTTGAACACTTGGTCAACAGTTGGTGGTGCTGTTTGGGGAAGTTGTGGAACCTTTGGAAGTTGGAGCCTTGCTGGAGGAAGTCTTCACTGGGGTAGGATAGTTTCCTGCTATATAGTCTGTTTCCTGCTGTCTGTTTTCTCTTTGATTTATGTCCGTGATTGATGAGGTGGGCTCTCCTGTTCCTGCTCCTCTCACCCTGTTACCACACACTCCCTTGCCTTGATGGAGTATATTTCTCAGGAACTGTAGGCAAAAGTAAAATTTCTTCTACAAGTTGCCTTGCTCGTGACTTTATTATAGCAACAGAAAAAGTAATTAATATATACAATGTCTTCTGATCATGTGATATCAGAGCCAAAATACTGTTGGGACTCATACTGCCCAAGATGCAGCCTTCTAACAGCAAGGTTCTGGGATGGATGGACAACGAGAAGGGTTCCCTGGTGGCCTCCACTTCCTGATACCTTACATTCTATGTTGGAGTGTTTGCACTGGAGGCAGGCTAACTAGGTGGGTCATCACCCAGGGGCAGCTCCAGGAGGAATGTCACCATTTGGGCTAATCGCCAAAGATAGCAGGGTTTGGGGTAGTTGGCTAAGTCCCCTCTGTTAACAGGTAGGGTAAGGTGCTTGAAACTAGTGTTATAATTGCCTAGATTGGTATGTTTATATAATTTTCCTTCTTAGATAATGTGTCTCTTTGTGTGTTGGGGTCGTATACATCTGTGCACATGTATGTGGAGGCCAAAGATCAACACTGGTTGTTTCCTTTAGGAATTCCCACTCTTGTCTTTTGAGAAAGGCTCTCTCTCATTCACAGACTTGAGCTTAAGACCAGGCTGCCTTGCTAGTAAGCCCTGAAATCCTCTTTTTTTTTTAATGTTCATAGCAGCTTTATTCATAATTGCCAGAAACTGGAAATAACCTAGATGTCCCTCAACTGAAAAATGGACAATGAAAATGTGGTTCATTTATACAATGGAGTATTACATAGCTGTTAAAAACAATGACATTCGCAGGCAAATGTTAAGAGTTGGTCTCGTACTATGTGTTCAAATGTTGATTTCAGTACCTTGGAGATTCCTGCCTGCCACAGGTATTGTTATGAATGTTGAACTAGCTCCTGTACCCATGTGATGAGAAGGAATTTTCCCCAATAATCCCTGACTGAGTGATTAAAAGGCCTAAACCCTGGCAGGGCAGAAGTAGGTGGTTCACGAGCATGAGGTCATGGGCCTGACACCTGAAGGACTGGAGAACATGAAGGTAGATATGGCAGAGGATGGTATAGGTATGGATTCAGTGTGTACGATCATTGGCATAGATGCATCTGCACAGTCTTAACATCAACACAGCTGAGTCCTCACCCTCATTTTCTATCTAGTCTTGCTCAGACTTTGATGGCTCTCCAGGAGGAGTGATTACAAGGTTGGGCCTTGTAATCAAACTTGTAATAAGCTTGCAGGATGTGCCTCAAGTAGATCCAGGAGATCTCCTCAGTGGTACCATTCTTCTTCGGGTACTGTTACATGTGCTCAATGATGGCACATATCTACCTCATCCTTCAGGTGCTCCACATACCCTTGGGAATGAGGATCAGTATTTTGCACTATATTGGAAAATTCCTCATCTATTCACTCTACCAGAGTTAAGATGCGGCTATGTACACACAGTGGCTGATCAAAGTTGTTTAAGTTCTCACTCTCTTCCAAAATGTTCTCTCCAACAAAGATGTTGAATGCTGAATGTGCAACCAAGTTATATCCATCAGTTCATCGATGCAGCCCGGGCACATCTGCCACATCTCTGGTTTCATGTATGTTACCAGGTTAGGGTTGAGGTCATAGAGTCAGGAAATGATATTAAACTTGATCTTGACAATGACACCTTCCCTCAGGTTGTTTTCATAAGCAATCCGAACCATCAACTGTAGCAATTCAATCTGTTCCCTTCTTGCTTCTGGTTTATAGAATCTCATTCAGTTTCTTGTTGACCAGAGCATGTGTAATTTTGGTTCCCTTGGCAAACATTTTTGGCTCCTCTTTAACAAAAGGGGCACCACCATGGACCCTTTCCCACTACCTGCCTTCATTATACTCTTCTTCCTCATCAGGTACATAGACTTACTACCATGCTTCTTCTTGGCTTTGTCTTCTCGTGTCTTCTCAGTTGCTTTTTTGTCCTCCTCTGTAGTGGGTGACTTTTTAAGGAACTTTGAGGCCAGAACAATTTGTTTTCTTCCTCTTCTTGTTCTTCTTGTTCTCCTTCTCCTTCTCCTTCTTCTCCTCCTCCTCCTCCTCCTCCTCCTCCTTCTTCTTCTTCTCCTTCTTCTTCATTGTTGTCAGGTGTGGAACTGGTACCCCATCTTCATCATCTTCAGAATCTTCAGAGTCCTCATCATCTTCCATCTTTTTTTGAACTTTTGACCCTTCCTAGAAGATATTGTTTTCTTCTTCAAGAAAGCTACAGCACCAACTCCATCTTTATCCTCATCTGAAGAGCCTTCTGAATCTTCCTCATTCCTTTCTGCATCTTCATCTGCATAATGCTCAGGGTTCTGCTTGTAGTTTGTAATATGTGACTCAAAATCTCAGTTGTATTTCCGGATCTTTTGGCACAAGGTACTTAGAGCATTGGAGTTGTTTTTATTCATTTTCTTTGTTCCTTCTTTATCTTCTCAAAGCTCATTAATATAGCCCTCCATGTCAGCCAGGATGTGGATATAGAACCATGGGACACCTTCCTTATCCACAACATTCTTGGTTTTTCTATATAATTTTGCCAAGAGCTCAAACTCTTCTAGACACTTGGTGACATCTCAGATCTTCATGGCACTATGGATAGCTCATAGAAGGTTGGTCAGCTCCTCAAACCTGTTGTCTTTGGTACTTTGAATATGCTACCCATGTCATCCCCTGCCATATCCACCATCATGCTCTCCACTCCCTCTGGTATCAAGCCTGTGACCTCATATTCATTGGGATCCTCTGGTTTTAGCTTCCCCAGCACTGACATTATAAATGTGATAAGTGTGTGCTGCTGCCAACTTTTTATTTGGGTGCTGGAGATTGAACTTGGGTCCTGATGCTTAAATGACACTCAATTTATGGACAGAGCCATGTTCTCATTTGTTTCCTTCTGAGATTCTTACTTGCATCTGTGACTGGAAATCTGTGTGGTACCATGGCCTCATGATGAGGGCCGAACTCTAAGATCCCAGAACTGGGAAAAGATCCAGGCTGGTGAAACTTATGAGGGGCATTATTAAGAAGCAATCAATCTTCCTCTGGCGACATTTTGGCAGGCATGCACAGCTGCTGAGCATGAGCTTGGGGTGGGGTTACTGCTGGGACACAGAATGTAGGCAGCCTGCCTCCTCTTGCAACTGGAGGGCGAGCTGTCTGGAGGAAAGAACTTTGCCTGACCCCAAAAAGTGATGCTTGCAGCCTCAGACACCCGTGAGAATGTTCCCTGTGATGTTTATAAACTTTCCAAAGTTACTCTCATAGTTCTATGACCTTCTGTGGTGCCATAGTTAATGAGCTGCTGGGAGTCAGAAACACAACAATGGTGTTGAACTCCGACGCTGGGGCTTTACCATATACGGTTAGAGCCAATGCTCATTTGCTGGTGTGACATAGGGTACAGTCTCCCAGGCACCAGCTACAGGTCAGGTTAATCTCTTATTTCAGGGAGCTCAAGACATCAAATTAACAAACAAGCCCAGAGAAGTCATTTTAAAGAAGCAATGCTAGCGAGTGACTGAAATATATGGCCTCACCCCAATGCACAGCAAGATCATCTCATAAAATAGCTACAGTAATAGTATTTTTTGACTCAATAGCTCATTGTTGTTTTTAGTTTTTCCTGCTTCAATCTGTAATACCAAATGCTCTGTCAAAAATGGCTACTATGCCGTCTTTCCTTCCCCAGCTGCCACTCATTTAGAAGGAACTCATTTGCCTTTTTACTTGACAACATTCTAATTCTTACCTTTCTAATAGTATTAGATGAATAAAAATGAATAAAAATAAAATTTGATATATATATACGCATATATATATATATATATATATATACACATAAATGCATACTGCACACAGGAGGTACTTAATAGAGGCTGATTGGATGAATAAACTGAGGAATAGACCCCTTTGTTCATTAACAGATCACTGGTTTACCTGCAGTAGAACCTGAATATGTAAGTCAATTTTTAACTAAGTAAGCGCCGTGTTAAACTTAATGACTTGTACCCCAAATGTCACAATGCATTTTTTTCTAACAGACCCTGCTTGAATCAGTCAAGAAATGCTAGCATGAATAAACTATTTGGGAAACTGCAGAAACTTATATGTTGGGTGAAGAATATTATATAAATTAATAAATGGGTGCACTCATATGTCCTTACATTAACAGCATCCATTTTAGGGTGGAAAAGACATCTTGGTGGGTAAAAGTTGTTGCCACACACACAAGCTTCGCGGCATGAATTCCGTATCTTTGAAAACTGTGTTTTTACAAAAGCCAGCCATGGTGGCTTGTGTCCGTAATTCCAGCCCTCCTACTGTTGGATGAGAAGTGGAGACAGAAGTATGTGCTAGAAACTTGAAGCCAGCTAGCCTACAGTATGAAGCTCATGGGGCAACAGCCAGAGAGACCCTGCTGCAATCGAAGTGTGTGTGCGTGCGTGCACATGCGTGCGGTATGTCTGATTTCCATATGTGTGATGTGATGTGATATGTTCATGCCTTCACACCGACACACATAAAAATATAAATAAATAAACAATACCCATTTTCTAAGCATGTTGGGCGGAAAGTGATGTGACTGATGTTCAAATATAGCCACATCCAAGATGGCAATATGTCTGGTAACTTAATCTTCTCAGGAAATAAAGTACTCCCCCGAATCCCTTGTTGGGGATACTTAAAATACTGAAATGACAACACTTTACAATCATACAATAATCATAGTACTTGTTAAAATTTTTAGAGATTTTATTACAAGAATTTTGATCTTTTGGTTCTATTTCTACCTATATGTTTGCTTTAGCTCTCGGCATATTCTTTAAAATAGAAAAGGTAAGATAAGACTTTTTTTTTCTTTATAAAAAGTGATATATACAAGACTGGTTAGAAGATGAATAAAACTCATAAAAAGAGACTAAAACAACTGAATATCAAATGGAACAAGATAAGAATTATGATGTTATTTCACCTTTTGTCATCTTCAATATGAAAATTTAAAAAATCCTCCAATTTTCCTTTGAAAGAAAAATAAGCATATAAAATGTCAACAAGGCTTCTCTTAAATTTTTAACAGACTCATAAAAAAGTAAACTGCAAGAAAAAAAATACCCGGAGAAACATTTTGCATATGATTACCATAAAGTTGTCTCACTTCCGGAGAACTCAGAATAGTACCGCACATGTTCTGAAGACCACGGCGCAGGAGAGACTGCCAACGCAAAGTGCACATTCCGGAGTGCTACCAAAACTATGATTTCACATCACTCTAACTGAGCCCCTTTTCCTCCTCAGAGCTGGACTTCTGTGGAACCCACGGCTGTAACCGGGGGGGGGGGGGGGGATCTGTTTTCCCTAACATTTCAATCCAATTTCTTGGCGGAGGGTGTGGGAAGACTTATGTCCCTTTAGCAAGGCTGATGTCTCTGGACAGTGGGGAAGCAGGTGTTTTCTGTATGAAGGCAGAAGAGAGCTCACTCAGAACAAACCACTCGGTTTTACTCTTGCCCGAAAGCAGAGTCCGTTCTTTCGGAAAGAAATGAATGGAAGACGTTCAATCAAATGAAGGAGTCTGGGGCACAGAAGCCTTTCTACAAAGCTATGACAACCTCTTCAGGAAAAATCTGTTTCCACTCTTCTGACTAGAATGGCTGGCTGACAGAGGAAGTTGTAAGTCTTTACAAGCAAATAAACAAAGCCCCACCCAAGGGACTACTAAACCAATCACCATTTTTCCTTTAGTCCCACAAAATCCATCCACACTTCAAGATTTAAATACATCTGTCTGACAAACATTTTGGCTGTTGTGGCATTGTGTGTAAATGTCTTGAAGGGCAACCATGCATTTAATAAACCCCAGGTAATTCTCTACAGCTAGAGGAAGTGCTAAGTATGATTAATCCGATTAGGAAATTCTTATGCTGACAAATAATGACTGAAGTTGTTTTCTTGTGAGCAAGTCTCTGACTTCCGGAATTCTAACACTGATCATTTCTACATGTGGAGACTCAGGAAAGCTGGACGTTATGGGGGCGGCTCCTCCAGCCTGCCCTCCACAGGTTCAGGGTTGGTGAACAGACAGTACCTTGGTGTGAGCTATAATAGCCACCCTTGGGTGACACTGGCTGAATGGCACTGGTGAAGGGCCACTGAGCTATGTACTCTCAGCTATGGAAAATACCCAATTAGTAAATGTTAAGGAAATGTTAAACCCAAGAACTAATATGTTTTAGTGAACATTATAACCATGAAAAAAAAAAAAAAAAAAAAAAAACAGAAGTCAAGGATAGATAAACCTCAACATACACCCTTTGGCAAAGCAGGCAAGAAACAGAAGTGGCTGATCGTAACACTGGACCTTGTGTCTGGCTAACATGACCTCAAATGGTCACAGTGTGGAAACATGCCTCACCGACACAGCACATCATCTGGACTAGCAGGCAATTGCCTTTCACATGTGAGCTTGTGGCTTCTAAATCACTTGCTTCTCATTAATGGAACTCATCTTTAGACAACTCCTGGCAAGATCAGCTGTGTTTTTTACCTCAGACTTACAAATCTTCAGGTGGCCCCTCATCCTGCCTATAATCCTACTAGATAATTTTTTTTAATTATATGGACCAGGAAACCAAATATGAAACATGTTAACATAAATTTTATCCCAATTTTACCTTCATGTTTGACAGTTGGCAGGATCTTTGTGCTTAAGTTTGTTGTTCAATGGAAACAGTCTCCTAGAGTTTTCCAGTCACCGAGGCATTAACAAAGTCAGCTTTGAAAATGCTCAGGATAGCAAGTTCACAGTGGCAATCAGGCCTTCTGGATTGTTCTAGAAGCTTTGATTAGTGTGTGCCTGGTTTATAATCTTCCAAAAATAAAGCCAGTGCATGCTTGAAGGAGGAATTGCCTTCTAACTTTCAGGCAGAAAGGAGAGCCACCATCTCAGACACAGATGAGGGGAATGCAGGTTAGTTACAAACATTGCCAGGCACTGGAGGGTTTGATCTGTCTCCTTGGGGGGAAGTGTTTCATTGTTGCTCCCCAGAGGAATGTGAATCATGAAACTGCATGGAAGACGTAATGAAAATTTCTAGCAACTAAAAATGATAAATAGAGAAAGTTTAAGATTGCAAAGCTCTATAAATCTTGAAAATTACTACTACTTCTGTAGATCTCTCTAAGTCACAATGGCTTTTACAGTTTACTTTTTTGATCTTTAAGAATCTAAATTCACTTTATTCAGTGCTTTTCTTCGATATCTCTACTTATTTAATTATGGCTTTTAAATAGTCTAACTAGAAAATTTGAATGAAATATTTTCCCCTCTTAACATTAGCACACACATACTTGTATCCACATGGAAGGAGCAGATAGTTATTCTAGAATATTTTAATTACCCAAGAGCCTTTCAAATCACCCTCGTAGCAGTGCTGTCTCCATTTAGAGTAACACTCTCACCACGTCTGAATTCTTATGAGTTTGTGCCTATATCTTCCATTGGTATTGTTTGTGTCCATATCTGACGCTGTCCGCAGATTTTAGATTTCAGCCACAGAACTGCAATCAGTAATGTGTGGCCAGCGAGTACATCAGAATACATAACTGTTTCTTCTTCTAGTAGATAACAGATTAGTCTAGATGCCATATTTTAACAATGTGGGTCATGTTAGGCTTCACGTGGGTCCTCTCATAAGCGAAGTGGGGCCTGCATTGGATACAGACTCACTTGCCAGTTTTTTGATCACTTCCTCCTGGTGGGACTGCCTTGCCAGGCCACAGGGGAAGAAGACATGCTCAGTCCTGATGCAACTTGATGATTTGGGGTCTATGTGAAAGGGAGCTCCCCTTTTCTGAGGCAGAGGCCAGAGGGGAAGAAGGAGGCAGGGAGGGCGGGACTCTGAGAGGAGGGGGATGCAGCAACATCTAAGATATAAAGTGAAGCTTAAAAAGAATTAATAAATTAAAAAATGTGGGTCGTGGATCTGGTGCTTATGAATACTTGGGAAAGAGTTAAAGGGTTTTCTGACTGTTCTACAACCAAACTAAATTCAAAACTGAACACACAATAAATGTGTTTGTGGCAGCGCTCACCTGTGCTGTGTCACATGACTTCACTGGGGCTTTGATTCTGAATTCAGAGGTAAGGACTATGTACTCTACGGTTCCCCACAACTGACAGTGTTAGTGCGCACTGCAGAGAACACTGCACTCAGACTTGAGACTATTGTATGTTATGAAATCGTTTAGGAAACCCTACTCAGTTTTTCAGATCAGCTGTGTGTGTGTGTGTGTGTGTGTGTGTGTGTGTGTCTGTGTGTGTGTGGTGGTAGGTGGATACGCATGTCAGGTGCTTTCATATATATATATATATATATATATATATATATATATATATATTTTTTTTTTTTTTTTTTTTTGAGACATGGTCACTTACTAGTGAGGAAATTTTCCAATTGGTGGCTGGCCTTCAGGGTCCAGGGATCCTACTGTCTGACCTCCCAGAGTGTACTAAAATACTTAGTATTTTTTGCTTACTTATACAGCACTCAGTTTACCCACTGGACATTGAATTCAGGCAGGTCAGACTATATCTCCCCTCTTCAATGCTTAATAGTATTTACTTACATAGTTACATGTGTGATGTTTGTGTGTACTCATATGCCACAGCATATAAACAGAGGTCAGAGGGCAACTTTGTGGGATCAGTTTTCTCTTTCCATCTTTATGTGGGTTCCAGGGAATCAAATTTAAGTCACCATGGTTAGTGTAATTTTACTGGCTTGCTATGTCATCTTGCTGGCCCAACACTTGTAAATTTTTAAGACTCATGGAATCAGTTCCCTCACCAGAATCAACACCTATCATGTAATAGTTTTTATGAGCTTTGGAGGCACACACTGTTGCTAAAGGCTTGGCCTAAGTCATGACCAGTGCCTGCCTGCTACCTCTTCCCCTGGACTTGCTTTATTTCCATGGCATCTAATAAAATATCTTGTATTCACAGACAATTATAAAAAAAAAAACAAAAACAATTGTTGAATTAGTGAAAATAATAATTTGGTGAACATTAAAATCTCTCAAAACCAAATATTTTCCCTACATTTGCTCTGGACATGAGATTCTCTGATTTTGCTGTACTTCCTTTGGGTAGAACATTCTACAGTGAAGCTCCTAGATACCTTACCACACTACAAGATTTATGACTGCTGCAGCTCAGAACTGCATGGCTGCAGAGGCACTCCAGCCGAAGCCATGCCCACTTCCTCAGATCAGCCTTCACCCATGACTTGGTCCATGCAAGGGTAAATAATGGTGCACTCACCTCACTCTGATGGTCAGGACAGGTCCGGAGCTCCGGGCATGGTTGAGATCTTGAGATGGCATTGTAGCCCAGACTCCCCTGTACTCAGTCTCACTTTCTTTCCCTCTCCTTCTGACGTGCTAATTCATAGAAACTGCTCATATGTCTTCATCTCTGAGTGGGTCCTTTGGGAAAAAATAAATTGGCAATCTCTCTGAAGTCAGATTTTTAAGATCTACCTTTTAGTTTATAAAAATATCTTTCCAAAGCCATAGAATACTATGAGTATTTGTCAGGGGCTGGCTTTGCTTATTAAGCCTCCTGGTATGCAGAAAGCAGGACTATGAATGTTTCATGGTGTGTTCCTGTGGTACGGCCATTTTTCAGTGAATCTCCCTACTTCCCAGTTCCTGAGGGACAAATAAAACTTTCCTAGTCAGAGTTAGAGGAAAGCAGATTCCAGGGGAACCATTTTCTCCTATATTTTAAAATAGTATAATTTATATTATGAAATTACAAACAACATAAATTAGTAATTCAATCCCAGCATTCCAAGTTAATGAACTAGAGATTTCATTACACCATTGTTCTGTTCCACTGGACCAATCTTTCGGTGTATGAATGGAAATTTTGTCTTTATTAATAAGTAAATATATATAAAAAAAATTAAAGGTATCTCTCTGCAATTATGTTGATGTCTCAAAGGGAGGCAAATTCAATAATTTAAAACTAATCTCTTCCATAGCATACTCCCAACCACAGTAGATAAGAGAGTGAAATGTTTGTCTTTCCTGTTTAAAGTCCCTTTAAGTGCAGTGGAACAAAACAATTGTTCCCCAGTGGCATGTAGGGAGCACTTCCAAGGAAGATTGTTATTGGATAGAGTTCTTCCTCCATGAAGTATAAATAAAGGACATTTTTGACATCCCAAGGGTGACCAGTGTTCTGGATAGCTAATACCAAGATTCAAGTTCAGTCAATGCTTCTTGTCTTCTCCAAGACAAGCGTGGGGTATGGGGGCCCTTGTTTCAGTCCATGTGCTACTTTTTCCCAATATTCTGCCTACAAAACGCTGAAATACACAACAGATGCAAAAATCTTATTATAGACGATTAAACCTCTGCAGACCTTGTAAATGTAGCTCCCTAAGCACTCATCTGTTTGCAAATTTCAAGAGATCTTGAGAGGTCTTTCTCGCCCTTAAGGAATACAGGCTCATGTGGGGAATGCCAGTGTGCATGGCAGGCTGCGATATGATTTCCGCACCCTGCCTCTACTTGACCAGCCTCACCTCTTGCCATCTGCGACCTCTCTCTTCGTTCTCACTATCTTTTGCTCAGGCTCTGGCATGTTTCAACAGAGACCCTATCCGCTTATTCTCTGCAGGTGACAGAGGACATGGCTTCCACATGGGTACAACTTTGTGGATATAAACTTCCATTTTGTTTTTTTCCTAGCTGAGAGTCTGACTTCCAGCAAGTACAGAATATCTGTTGTCTGATTGCATGAGCAAGAACACAGATGCGTATCAACCTCTGCCTCCCCTCACAATGATAAGTACTTCTCTCTTCTAACACAATGTGTATGAATACACTGGACAGAACAACTGGACAGATTCTTTTTAATCTTCCCATCCATAAATCATCTCTCATCTAATACTCTTTGAGGATTTTAGTTATGAAATAGAAGTATTATTCTGTGGTTTGACAAATTTCATATTTTATGATATTCAGGCATGATATAAATTTTTAAAAGAATATTTTAGGTTTTTACATTTTCTAAATTTTACAACAATAGAGACTACACATCCCCAGTCAATTATCTTACTATTAAAATTCTACATAAATTCACATAAAACTTTAAAAACATATATTTAAAAAGACAAAAAGGTAGAGGAAAACCTTCAGGAACAAAAAAAGAAATAAGGCAAGAAATAAGGGCAGAAAGGTGTCTGAAGCCCAAAACAAGAAAAAACAAAATCAAAATAACTGACAGCCAACTGGTATACCGTGTGGTACCTATAGTTTAATTTTTGTGAACTTTAGTGACAAAGATTGGGAGCCATGTAACTTGGAAATTTTGAAAGGAAAGTTCCCTATAAAGCCAAGACTGCAGATAACTCTGTCCACAGGGAGGAGTGCTTGGAAAACTATGCATAATAAAAACTTACCTCTGCATGAAGGAAAAATTTGTATCCTGCTAATATAGAAACCACCCCCTTAACTCAGTACATAAGCACACCAATTGTCTTAGTCCAAAGAAGTTAAAACCCTGAAAACATTTTGAAAGATGTCTTGATTAAGAACTTTCAAATTGAAAGTATCAAATTTTTAAATAGTAAAGAATCCTTGGAATGTACATTTCAGTATTTTCCCAGATAACATTCTCTCTAACATAAAGTTCTGAAAACTAGCAAATATTTTAGTGCATGGAAATAAAGTAGTTCAAGATAGACTGCAACATTACCAACACTATTGAAGATTAAAAGGATCATTAAATAATTAACATTTAATATTTCTGGAGGATATGAAGTTATAATTGTTTTATTTATATTAATATAGAGTAAAATACACATAGTCGCAACATAGAATGGTTTGAGTTAACACTTTTTTGATATTACAGTGGTCTAAAAAGCATACATATTTAGAAGTTGTACCTCAAATTTTTGAATTTTGATCTTTTCCTGGGCTAGCCATAATGTCGTATGATACGTTCTTTCAATGCAGGGCAACTTCTCAGTAGATGCAGAAATGTTGGCTGTATCCAACTGTTATTCATGAAAGTTTTTAACAATGTACTGAAAATAGAAGAGACTTTTCTTAAACCGATAAAGGATATCTGTAAAAACTCCATTACTGTCATGATATTTAAATAAAAGTAAACTTTTTTTTTTTTAAAGTAAGGAGAATGTCACTGGGCAAAATTACAGGTGTTTATCATCCCAGCATTTGAGAACTGGAGGAAGGAGGATTGCAAACTGGAAACCAATCTTGTCTACAAAGTGAGTTTGAGAGCAGCTTGAGAAACTGAGTAAGACTCAGTCTCAAAGTAAATTAAACAACAAACAAACAAATAAACAAAACCAAAAACTCAGGAAATTGACAGAATGCCAGCCAGCAACAAACACTTCTGGTCATAATTACAGTAGAGGTTCTTATCAGTTCAGGAAGACCAAAAAATAAGTAAATAAATATAGATTTAAAAAGAAGAAACAAATGGTTGATAATATATAAAAAAATGTAATGTCTACAAAAGTCTACAAAGAGTACACTTCAGAAGTGACACATTACTAGAAATGATAAAATGTATTTACTAAAGTGCCAGGTAAAAGAAGAGCCAGTTCTGTTGTTCTGTGCTAGAAGTAGTTAAAATTTTTGAATTAGAAATGCCATTATTAATAACAACACCAAAGACAACACATCCAGGAATAAATCTAGAAGAAGACAGGCAAGTATTTTATGGAATTTTAAAATTTTCATTTAAAGATATTAATGGAGATAAGATATTTAGAGGCCTACTGTATTCAAAGATAGGAAGATTCAACTTAAGGACTATGTCAGTTCTTCTGAATTCGGTTTGCAGATAGAACATACTACCAATTTACCAGTGTTCCTTTTCCTATATATAAGGTGTACATGATGATTCCAGTGTTTACATTGAAAAACAAACAAAGAAGTCCATAATGTTCCTACAGGAGAACTTCAAGGGATCAGTGTTGTCACAGATAAAGACTTACTAAGATGCTAAGGCAGTAGATTCTGTGATTTTGATAAGGAACACACAAATGGAACAATGGATTCAGCAAAGAGCCCCAATACAAAGCCAAAGCTATGTAACATTTGATTTATAAAAATGTACTGGTCAAGCCAGAGAGGAAGGCAATGACAGTTCAATAAATTAGCTGAGAATAGTGGTTATAGACATGAAAAAGTTTCAACTCATGACGAATAGAGTTCATGATGCTTAGCTGTTTCAAATGTGAAAAGCAAAACATAGTAACTGGAAATGATCCCAGAGAGTATATTCATGAAAATAAAAAAGTCTTTCTCATACTAGACCTTCACCCGGGATGATCCTAAAGGTGGGGTGGGTAAGCTTTATGGAAACCTCTAAACTTTCATTAGAACTTTTATTTTCATAGAGAAAATTGAAAAATCAGTGTGCAACTAAAGAAAGGTTACATGTGTGTTTATGGATGTATACATATCAACAGAACAGTGCACGAAATATAAACCTGAAAGACCATATCAGTGCAAACATACGGAATTCAATTGTAAGATGATCAGAATAACTGGCTGGTAGTTTATTGGGGGAAACAGCAGGAGTCCTCAAGATTTTCCATGGTCAATGTCATTAATCATTAAGTAGATACAGATTATAGCCACTACAACCTTTTCCATCTTTCAGATTTTAAATGATTTTTGAAACCTGGAACAACTGAGTATCACCAAAGACATGAATAATAAGACCTCCTATTTACCATAGGTTGGACCATAAGTTGATAGAATCACTTCTGAAAACAGTTTGATAATATAATATAAAAGAAAAGTTGAAGGCAGAGGTTTTCAGAGTGTGGACTGTGAAGCTGTCAGCAACTCTGGGACACGTCTTGTTTCCAATTACATGTTGGAGAAAGCAAATGTTTTCAAATAGTTGAACTGAAAACAAGTCCAATAGACTGAACACAGGGTCAGTAGGAGAATTTAGTTACCGTTTTTTTTTAAGCTATACAACTAAAAAGTTAAAATGATTTGACTTTTTCAAGCTTGAATCTATTTTCTTCTTTTAAAAGCATCATTTTTCATAAAATTGTTACTGATTTTAATATATGTCGTAGTCAGGCGAGGGTGCTATAACATAAATACTATTGACTGCATGGCTTAAGCAGCAGAAATTTGTCCCTGGCTGTTACGGAGAATGTAAAGGGTAGGATGGAATGGCTGGCTTGCCCAGGATAAGACTTCTGCCAAATGGACTGCAGGGCATCATGCTGCTTCCTTGCTGGAGGGGAGAGCAGCATCTCTTTCCTGTCCTTTCTTAAAAGGGCATTGGCCCCATGTCTGAAGAGCACTCCTCAGGCCCTGCCTCCACAGACTACCACAGAGACTAATGCTTCAATTTAGAAATTTGGGAAGAGACGACGAACACTCTTTCCACAGCAATGCATAATAGGATTACTCTGCTTACTTTTACATAAACTAATAAACATGTAAACATTTCTGAATCATGTACTGCTTCTTCTTTGGTCGGTGGGGGGGTTGGATGCTGGTTGAGAAAAATTTTCTCTGTGTAGCTCTTGCTGTCCTGGAACATGCTCTGTAGACCGGGCAGACCTCAAACTCCCAGAGATCCACCTGCCTCTGCCGTCTGAGTGCTGGGATTAAAGCCTTGTGCCATCACTGTCTGCTACTCTTTCAACACCATAAACTTTGTAAATATAATCTACCTAAATCACAGTTCTTTGCTATCCTTGACCATCTCAGTAGTTAGGGGGCCTCTGAGATAGGAAGTTTGAGAATGGCTGTGCTTAATTAACCCTTCTGAGGCTGCAAAAGTTTTCTTTCTCCACAGAAATAACTGTCATCTCAGAGGTTATTTACTGCCTCTGTCTGCTTGACGTAGTCCTAGTCCAGGAAGGTTTTAGCTTCCATACAATCTAATCTAGCCCTAAAAAGTTTTTAGCCTCTGAGGCTTTCTGCTGAATAAGTTCATCTTTTCTAGCTTATTCTGAACTCTTGCTGGCTCATTAAACTCAGCTGTTCTGGCTCAAACTTGTCTTCAAGCTGACTGATTAAAACTGCCTTCTCTCAGTTTCTCACCGAGTTGCTGTTAGGCCTCTACCTCCGCTAGCAGTCTGTTCTGATCTTCTGGCTCATTCTCATTCTCATTCTCTGCCCCATTCTGTTATCACCTTTGTCTAGTTTGTTCTCTCTCTGCAATCTGTTTGTGTATAACTATCCCAGTAAAACTGCCTCCTCCTGTCTCAGTGCAGCTTTCTCAAGTAACTTCTTTCTTCCCTCTTCTCATCAGAGTTGGACATATCCTGTTCTGTCAAATCTTTCTCTAATTTGTCACTTTGTCTGCCTCTCAATTACATGTCCCTTTCAGACATGGCTGCTTTCTAGTACAAACTTATTTTACCCTCAGTATTTGGGATTAAAGGTGTATACTAAGGGGTGTTTGCATTCCAGCTGAATCATACAGACCTAGAAGGTCTTTGAAAGTGATCAGAGCAGCCATGTTGCCAGATTGAAATTCCTCTGCAGCAGGTGAAAATTAGGAGGTTTGTATAAGAATGCTCATATTATTTGTAAAAAAAAAAA
>NW_026592548.1:16818996-16819749 GCF_907164565.1 Psammomys obesus
AAAAAAAAAAAGCACTGAAAATCACAAATTCTTAAAGTTTAAAAATATCCAAACTTTGGGCTGAGTGCAGGGAATCTTATGAAAGAATATAGAAAGACCTGGAGGGGACAGGAACTCCAAAAGGAGACCAACAGAGCCAAAAATACTGAGACCTGGGGGCCCTGCAGAGACTGATACCCAACCAAGAACCTTGCACAGACAGGACCTAAAACGCCTGCTCAGATGTAGTCCATAGACTCAGTCTCCAAATGAGTTCCCTAATAAGGGTTGCAGGGGCTTTCTCTGGCATGAACTCAGTGACAGGCTCTTTAATCACCTCCCCCTGAGGGGGATGCAGCCTTACCAGGCCACAGAAGAAGACAATGCAACCAATCCTGATGAGACCTGATAGGCTAGGGTCAGATGGAAGGGGAGGAGGACCTCCTCTATCAGTGGACTTCGGGAGGGGCATAAAGGGAGAAGGGGGGGCGGTTTGAGAGGAGACAAGGGAGAGGGCCAGAGCCGGGATACAAATTGAATAAATTGTAATAAATGATAATAATAAAAAATTTAAAAATATCTCCAGATTTTAAAGCATAATAAAGCATGATTAGAAAAAAATATTTTAAATATATTTGATATATAAAGAGTCTACACAAAAATAAGACAATATTACTCAACAAGAAAATACAATTTACAAAGTGAAAGGTAATATAGGAAGACTAACCACACACACACACACACACACACACACACACACACACACACACACAC
>NW_026592548.1:16819759-16858747 GCF_907164565.1 Psammomys obesus
CACACACACACACACACACACACACACACACACACACACACACACACAGTACCTCCGGGTTCAGTCACTGAGGAAGAACACACTACAGATTTTGTTAAGAGACTTACTGTGTGCTCTTTGGCTCAAGTGAAGGTGGGCACTGGCTAGGGCTGCATCTGCTATCTATAGGTAAACTTCTTTAAGAGAGAATTATCACTTAAGAAAGGCCTCTTACGTGATGGAAACAGGCCCACTTGTATTACCTGAGATGATCTTCTTAATGTCAACTGATTCTGAACTTTAATCTCTTCTAAAAATATCCCTACAGCACCACCTGGTAATATTTACCGGTAGTCTGTCCCTTAAAAATGTGGCAAATATGTACTTTTGACTATAATTAATCTCCAAGTAAAAGCTCAACAAGTCAGGATCCTGCCTCCCATGAAAAGATTATCTCAAATATAACTGAGAACCACCCTACACCTTTCCTGAGAGGGTGCAAAACCCTTGGGCGACATTTTCTTCTTTGTTTTCCTTTGCTAACTCTTAGCATCCATATAGAGACATAAGCTATTCTCAACCAGGGCATCTGAAATATAATAAATCAGGAAAGAGAAGGGGAAATAAAGATGCCATGCAGGCCTCTACAGTCACACGTGCTAACATATATTTACCATGAAAGAAGAATGTATGCCTGTAGCAAGTGTCTTCACGGTGTCTGCCGCTTGTGGCAAGGATGTATGTGGTGCTTACTGCTGCCTTCTCCTGCTTTCCATCCCATACTTTTTCCTTATCAAGTTCTTTAGGTCACTGTTGCTTACCTGGCAACATGAGCCAAGCCTTCACTTCCAAACATTCTGGGACATTATCAGTCTTGCCCAAACTGGGTTGCTATAGTTTTTCATTGACTTTAATTACAGGACATGGTGATACTAAGAGATGCTTAAAGGGTCTTCAGTTTTGTAAATACATTCTGTTATCACCACTGTGCCATGCATGAGACTTTAAATTTTACTGGGATAGTCAGATGCCAAAATCCTGGGCAGTGCAATGATTTTTCAGCTGTTTATTCAGAAGCAAGTGGGGCTTTAGTGGCCAGAGAATAGCCCAAGCTTCGGATACAGTGCAAATGTCACATCTTAGGTGGGAATATATATTTTTGAACTATGACCCCTAGACCAGGAACAGATGTTTGATGGAATGGCAGCAAAACAGCATTAGAGCCATAGCCGGCCTCATGATAGTGTGGAAGAAACAGCATGCTGTCCTGTATTGAATATTGATGTAGAGCATATTGGCTTCCCTGGGGATGAAGCTTCCACTTTAAACAATGATGTATCTAGGTTTTCCAAAGACCATTCAATTGTTCTATAAAGCAGCTGCTAAGGGACTAAGGCTTGAATAGGTATGGTCTCCGTAGCTCTTGTGTTTGAATGCTTGGTTCATACAAAGTGACACTATTGGGAGGTGTAGCCTTGTTGGAGGAAGTGTGTCACTGTATGGGCAGACCTTGAGGTCTCTTATGCTCAAGCTCTGCCCAGTGTGGAACACAGTCTCCTTCTGCTGCCCTCGAATCAAGATGTGCAACTCTCAGCTCCATCTCCAGCACCATGCGGGCCTCACCAGTGGTACGCTGCCATGCTTCCCACAAGGATGATAAACCTCTGAATCTGTAAGCCAGCCCCAATTAAATGTCTCTTCTAAGAGTTGCTTTGGTCATGATGTCTCCTCTCAGCAATAAAACCCTGACTGAGGCAGTGGGAGACACACTTTGCCAGTGGATCCTGGGAGCGTGTGTACACTGCAGCCCTCCCCATGCCACAGCGTGAGTTAATTGATCCAAAGCAAAGTACTGTGGGATCCCGCCCTACAGGATATTCACATGGTGAAAATGACATTCTGTATCTCCACAGACTGTGTTTAACAAATCCATATCCAGAATGAATGTGTGTTTCAGTACAAACAGATCATGCCCCCCCAAATGATGACAGAGCAGTCCAGTGTAAAAAAAAATATTGCTATCAGGGAGCCCCAGGGGACACTGTCAGGTCAGTGACATGCAGTTGGTCTCCTCTCCACACAGTTTGGGCACCACACTGGCGGCTGTAGGCCGCCCAGTCTTAGAATATGCTCACACCTTGCCAGTTCAGACATTGTACCTTGCAGAGAAAACACACACTATGACCTTCCATTGTCTCCATTCGGAAGGCTATACGGTATAATTACTGACACTATTCACCGAAGCCTATATAAACATAACCATAAGTACATAAAATTACATGTATACACTTGCATATTAACAATCAAGGGGAGATCACTTCAGCTTGTTGACAGATGTCCCTCACACTAGAGTGACAACAGTTACACAGCGTTTATCTGAGCACCTGCCCCCTCCCCCATCTATTTAATAGTCCCCAAACTTATAGCTTTATCATTACACTCAACAGATAAAAAAAAATAGGGATTTAAAGAATTCTTTTAAACAGAGGTGACCAAATACAGTAAAATAATCATTCCTCACCCTTAAGGACTTTATAAATCCTCCTTTGGATTCAGTGATCACCCAAGAGTAATGCAGTGTAAACGAAAGCTCTGAACTCTCCAGTGCCCAGTTGTGTGACTTTGCCAAAATCGTTTCCACTTGTTGATCTTCCATACCTGGATTATACAGCGTATATCTTCTATTATCAGATAATCCTAGATCTTTAATTATTTCGTGAGCAGGAACATGGGATCCAGATGTGAAAATAATGCTGTGAACTTTCTGTTGTAAGAGGCTGAGTGAAAAAGTTCTAAACAGCAGATAACAATCCTCAAAATGATCCTTATAGATAGTTCACATAGAAATTAATATCCTTATCACAAAACATAGAACCCAAAATGCCAACTGAAGAAAATCAATGACACTTGAAGGGATTTTCTGAGGGGATTAAAAAGATATCCTTCTAAAAGACAGGTGAATGAATCCCAGTACTGAGCATCCACTCACTCCTGCTAAGCAAGCGTTACCCCTCTCACTGAAACTATTGTGTTGAGGAAGTACTTTGCACACCCTCCCAGGCCCAGCATTCTGTCAACTGAGACCTTCAGGATGCTCAGGCCGGTGCCGCTATCTCCCACCTTACTCTGATGGGCCTGGAGAGCCTTATGAAAAAGTCGGTCACCCAATTGATCTGGGTTCATTTCGACTGCAGAACTCAAATGCCAGTGAGCCGTTTGGTCTGCTTTTCTGAATTGAATTGACCTCGTGGTGCTGAAAATAATGTATCTTTCATTGACTTCGCTGCCAACCACTTAATCCCTGGAAATTAATCGAGGGAGTTTGAGTTTGAATTTCCCTGGTGTCATTGGCCGATGGAAAATCTTGTTACTTACGTCTCACGTTTGTGTGTTACACGGTTACTCTTAAGAGATCACCACAGCCTTCCCCTGCCTCTGTTAACACTCCGAAGATCTGAGCGGGTTTATTTCTTAAATTGCTAATAACCTTACCCTGGCAGACAAATTATCAAGTATACGGATGACAGTTGAACACAAACTCATCTTATTTTATGAAGGCAAAAAAATAAAAATACCAAGATTTCCATTTTGAGAGTAAAAACTGCCAGAGCGAGTTCCTGGGAAGGCGGTTCAACATGATGAGAAGCCATAAATTATACTGGATATTTCTTTGTGTAGGTATTTGGGGCTGCAGTGCTCTTATTGATGAAGCGGCGGCTTCCTTCCCTCCTTTTGCTTACGAGGACTAACAATTGCATTACCCTGAAAAAGAATTTCCTTCTATTAGCTGACTGCAGCAATCGGACAGAAAACTCATGTTGTTTTATAAGAATTCTGACAGGAAAAAAAAAGTTCCCGTAAGAAGGTCTTTTTTGTAGCTGGAGCAGACAACGCCAAGTGCCTCTTGTACTTTTGGTCTCTCCTGTGGAAGAGCAGACGATGGTCATTTCCCCCAAGTTATACGTAGAAGGCATGCTCAGATTCGACGCAGCAAATGCAAGGCTGCACAAAGATTCTTTCCAAACAAAAGTCTGGCAAAACCCAGGGATCAGAACAGAAGGGAGCGGAGTTCTCCCCGGCTGCTCTGGAAGCTCTCACAGTGTGCTGGATGAGTCCCCACACTTTTCTCCCCGACTGGGCATGCTTTTTTTTTTGGCAATGGAAAAGTCCTCTGTT
This sequence comes from Psammomys obesus, assembly GCF_907164565.1. Lineage (NCBI taxonomy): Eukaryota > Metazoa > Chordata > Mammalia > Rodentia > Muridae > Psammomys > Psammomys obesus. The sequence goes on from NW_026592548.1 coordinate 16,823,915, forward strand.
TAGGTTCTGCCATTTGATTTTCAAGAAATTGCGGTAGTATACAAAAGTGAAAAAGAAATCAAGACATTTCAGTACCATATGTTTGTGGAATATCTTCAAGACTGACCGGCTGAATTTCTGCAGAACCTGTTTGAAAAGCTTGGAAGGTAACTCAGAGAGGCGCGGGCCTCCTCTGCTACCCCTGCCATTAGTCACTCCGTAAAAGATTAATCCTAATGAGCTCCTTTCTCCGGGCAGGCACACCCAGGCTTTACCTCGCATACCTGCGATTTCTCAACATTCAGGCCAAAATGTGTACACTCCAGTGCTGAGAGACGGCATCTTTCCAGAAACCATTAACCACAGTATTAGCTGTAATAACTTAGTTAGTTTAAGGAATGAGGCCAAGCAGGGTGGCTCAGAGTCGCTGGGGAAGCACTTCTCAAAGCAAAATGAGAGAACACGGTGGTGGAACTCAGGATTCGTAAATCAGGAGAAGCCGGCCCAGGCCCCTCTCTGTTTCATCTTCACCCGATGGCCCACTACCTCGTCCTCTGAGCCGTCGCTGCTCATTCTGCAGCACGGAGAGCCACCAGCCTGATTTCTACACTTAACGGAAGCCCCTTCCCCTTATTCAAAGAGTCAGAGGCAGACTGAACTTCCTGCTGCTTCTGCCAGGCCCTGGGACCACCGCTGCACACAGGACATCTATGCTGACCCAGGAGACGGTAGTGAGTAGTTCGTTACTCTCACAGGGTGAAACAGCTCTGCGCTCAGAGCACATCTCGAAGTTGAGAGATTACATAGCTCCTGCCATCCCTGTACCAGTACAACTATGAAGACTGCACTTCTGTTCTGTGGCTGCTTTGCCTTACTAAAGACTGTTTCCAAATAGAACAAGGATTTCTTTTTTAATTTTATTTTTTCTCGCTTGCCTTGGAGACTGTGGTGACTATTGCAGCTGAGAAGACAAAAGAGTAAAGTGAATGCAAGAGCCACAGACACAGAGAAGCAGCAGAGAGAGGGCAGGAGGCAGGGAGAAGTCTAAATCCAGGCTCTGGTAGCAATTGATCTGAATGTGTGCTTAAAACAGTCTCTCACTGGATAATTGTGCACTCAGCCATATGCCCAGAACAGTTCTAAGGGAGGTGGACTTACCAAATAGCACAGTTCCTTACCTTAAAAGGCTCACTTTTTTTTTTTTTTTTTTTTTGTGGAAAAGGAACATTAGCTCACAGCACTGTACAATTCATACCAAACCCTAGAATGAAGAAAAGTGCTTTAGCCTTCCCTAAACTACGTGATTAACTGATAAACATTTTCCCATTTTGTTGGTAAGAAATTTGAGGCTCAGATAAAGCACAAAAACTTTGCCTAACAACATACAACCAATACACGGGCAACTAGGAATCACGTCTAGATCTTCTGAATTCGGGGATGGCCCTCTCCTGGATTATGGTACAGTAACTCTCCCAGACACCGTGCTTCAGGAAGGCAGCTCAGTGAAAGAAAGGCAAAGCAGGCGTAGAAAAAGTCTTAAATGCGGGAGTTGAAGCTGGGTTTCTCTAATCTCACTGGGAAGCTGCTCATAGACTCATAGTTGCTTCACTCTCCATGGCTGTTCTACAGCTTTATGTGTGCTCGCTGTGGGATGCCTATCGAGAGACTCTCTCAAGGCACTAGGACAAAGAGTGATGGAGGAAAGCACCCTATGTCTGTGTCTTCCTCTGGACTGTGCAAGTGTGTGCGTGGGCAAGCAGGCCCACACACTCACATCCATGCAACACTCACATACACACAAATTACACATATAAAAACAGTTAAATCAAATGAATTTTAAATTTGTAGATTTACGAGAAAATATGAATGGAACATTTGTCTGTAATTTTCATGGATTTTGGTAGAATAAGTAAAATGAACTATACGTTTTTGCTTCTTTTTGTTTGTTTTGCATGTGGCTGCTAGACAATTTTAAATGATTTGTGGGGGTTATATCATATTTCTTTTGAATGGTGCCGAATTAGACTAGGGGCATATTTCCCCATAAGTGGTCTGCTCTATAAAACCAGCCACTGGAATGTACTCATCACTGATTTGGCTGTGTCTGTTGTGGGTCTGTTTCAGTGTTTGCTATGTGTCTTCAACTTCCATGGGATGCAAGATAACCTTAACTGACTTCTTAGGTAAAAACTACGGAAGCCCCAAACAGCACAAGGACCTCCCTGGTGCAGCCTCCCCTGAGCTCTCTCTCTCACCTTCTCTCTCTAGCCTTCTCAGGCATGAGAAAAGCTTGATTAATCAGCCTTTTTGTACTCTCATTGTGTGTGTGTGTGTGTGTGTGTGTGTGTGTGTGTCTTGTATGAGCAGCTTGTGTATGACAGTATCAGTCATGATACCTGATCAAATTTTAGATGGCAAAATGTGAAAGTCCATTTCTTTGTAGGGTGATCTTGTCATAGCAGCATGTAACTCTACTCAACTGCTGTTTACTTTCAGCTAGTTACTAATGATTTCCCCTGCATTATGGTTATTCTTTTTTAGTTGCTGTGATAATTCTGCTGTCAGTATAATTTTATCTTCCCAGTGTGTTTCTTTTACCTTTTCTTTAGTTGCTCTTAGAAGGTTCTTTGATTCTTTGGTTCTCTGATGTCTTTCTATGATGTGTCCATGTCTAGATTCCATTGTACTTTCATGTTGGACCTAATTCAGTCTGATAATTCATAGATATTGATTTTGGAATGATTTCTTAATTATTTCAATTACGCATTTACTCAATTCTCTCTATTCTATTCTTTTGTACTCCTCTGGATATCTTTTACATAATTACCCTACTCTGTTTTTTATACTATATTATGAACCATTTCTAAACATTCATTTTCCTATTTTCTAAGTCCATCTTTAACTAGATCTAATCTTTTATTTAAATAGGTTCTTAATTTTATATTTTTAATTACTATATTAAAACACACATTTAATTAACTTTTCCCAATACCTGACTAATCCTCTTTATGTTCCAAATGACACATCTATGCCATGTATGTATTCATTTACAAACATAAATAAATACATAAGTATTACATACACCAACACAACATTACTCTTTTAATAATTTTTAATGATTAAATATTTAAACCTTTAAAACATTTATATGTAAATTGCACATAAGGGTAAGGCGTTCATAACCCTCTGCTTCCTGATGACTCCTGTTTATGAACAGTCTCATTCTGTGTTATGGAAACTCCAAGCTGTGGGTTCATTTAGGATTGTGATTACTTGAATGAATTCTAGCTCTCCACTGGAGGATTACCCCATTAATATTTTGTGTTTGAATGCATGCAGTATTGCATTTATAGCTCACCCTGGTAAGCTATAAATGTACACATTTTATAACCATCAGATTCATAGAATATATTTGTACTTTTAGGGGAGATACAAGGCTGTAAGTTCTCAATTACATAGTCCCTTCCCTATTTAGAATTTATATTGACATAGAAAACAATGTATGTTCTTTTCCTGTACAAGTGGGAAGGATATTTAAATTCCTGCTGTCCAGCTCCAGGTTTATGAAGAATCATCCCTTACATGGTAGGGAATCTAGGTCTTGCTTCCGGTTCCTCACTGCTGAGAATGACAGTTTCCCTTACTCCTCAAGGGCTAGCTCAGACTCATTGTACTGTTTGTCAAATTCCTGTTTACTTTAGAAGCCTGAAGTTTGCCCTGACTTCATTTTTCTTTTGGGCTTAAAAATATAAATACATATTTTAAGTTTTCAGTTTTCTATCTACCTAAATCACAAACTTGGGAACACTGAGATGTTCAACATTTCCAGTTTCACAGATTTCTAGGTAACTTTTGGATTAAAACAGGAGAGACTTTCTCTCTATATTGGCTTTCTAGCTCAGTTATAGCACCAATTTTTCTGATGCAGGCTGCAAGCTACCTGCTATGTTGGTACATGTGCATACTCATTCATAAATATGCATTTATTTGTGTATGTAAATGGATACATATATAGATACAGACATATCATCTTAGAAATCACTGCTTGTCAGCTTCTGCTTCTGTCTTGCCCAGCTGTGCTTCTTAATTATTTCTTCTGTCGGGGGACACTCACCCTAGCTCCCAAAGCAGTCTAGATTCCCAGCAGACAGTAAGAATGCCTGCTGCACTCTGTACAATTTAATCTCTCCATCCATTGAGCTCTATATTCTGGGTGCCCTTAACCAGACCAGGACTCATAGTTCTTAAGGTACTCATTGAGTTCCCAAGTTGTTTGCTTGTTTCATAAGCCTCACTTGGTAGACAAGAGATTTACATAAAATCTGCACACTATCATAAAATCGCTGTTTAGAGTGATCTGGTATGATCTTTAATCACTATGCACTAGATAGTTTTTCTATGTTCATGGGCCACTATCAATTATTTTTATAAGACTTTAATCCCTATGAATGATTAAATACACATATATATTGTTCTATAAAAACACATTTCTATAAAAGATAGGACATAAAAATATTCATCCAGGCTAATCGTTTTGTTATTTGTTTGTGAGTTTGCATCAGCTATTAGTCAAGAAATGGAGATAAGACCTCCTTTCCCTCTGGATTTTTATTTTTGCAACAAAATAAGGCATTATTGTTCCCATGATTGTTCTGTTATTGCACACTTAATTCTCCCTCTTCTGTTAGTGAAACTGAAGCAGCAAGGAGAACCCCACAATAAAAAAATGGCCATTTTAAATGTACAATCTCAAAACACAGATATTCTCAATATTTTAGTAATAGGACAAAAAATGCTCTTTTCAGTTTTCTATGAGTATAGTACAAGGTGAGAAAAAAATCCATAAAATTAGCAGGAGAGGGAACAGAACTGATTAGAATAAAGACTTGGTGCCAATGTGCATTTTATTTTTCAAGAGGATGTGGGATGAGCTGTGAGAAAGCAGGCTGATGAGAAGAAAATTGGAAGGAGATGTAGAAGGAGCTATTCAAAGAGTGGGAGGACATGGTCTATACAGAAAGGCCGAGAAGGACTTTCAATTAGCCAGACAAAGGCACTGGGCAAACACTTTAAAATGGTAGAGCAGAACGAAGTCCTTGCTGGGAGGGAGCTGTCTTAGAGGGAGGGAGGGTCACTGGGAGCGTTTGGTAGAGTTTTTGGCAGAGTTTATTCAACTGGATCTTGTAAAATTTATTTCTGGAATTTGGAATTGGAAAGTTGGATGTAACAGAATATTTAAGTAAAAATAAAACTATGTGAAATATACCAATAGCAGAAATGTAAAGTCAAGCCTTACATAACTTTTAAAACATTAATCTTATTTTTCCTCAGGAAATGATTATAATTCCATCCATGACTATACAAGAGATTAATTTAAAATTTAAAAAACTTCACAGGCTCTAATTATTCTTAATATTCTGGAGATAGAATGTGGTTTTGTGAGAGTTAGAAATAAAAATAAAATATAGAACACAATGGCATCAAGTAGGAAACCAGCTGAGCCTATTTTTGAAAAGTCTTAATACCCACTAAACAGTACACATAGAGGAAACATGTATCTTAACGTGTTAGTCATATTCAAATCCATTAGTCATATTCAATATGTTTTAAAATACCACTATATACTTAATAAGTGTAATTCAGAAAAGGCTGCTGATTTTCGCTTCCCTAATCTGCAGGCCCTCAGTGCTCACAAAGAACCCTGTAGTCTCCCTCTACTCCTGGGCAGAGATTTAATAGCTGTGAGCTTTGTCGTGGTCTCATGTTACTGGGACTTCATTACTTTTACATGCCACTCTACTGGGCACTTACTAATATACTATTAAGTATTATCATAAATAATTAAAACACAACTACACTCGACAAAATGAAGGAACAAAGTGTATTCTGTATGGCAGTCAACTTGTGTGTGTATGTTGGCTGGAGAGAGCCAAGGACATATTTTAAAAATAGAAAATCAATTACTGAGAGACCTCAGTTGGACTGCAATGGGCTTACCTCTCATTAGTGTGAGTTAGTGAGGTCTTTTCCTGGCTTCTACCTGCCAATTAAATCATGGAGCCATTATATCATTAGTAAATTGAAAAATATATAAAGAAAACAAGTGCCAGTGAGCTGTGTCTTCATGCCAATCTCGTCTACCTTGCCATATTCCCCATTCCTGGTTGATTTGGTGTAGCCAGCACTTTTTACCACTGACTCACTTCAAGAATTGATCATCTCATTAATTGGCCAACATATACCTGGTAGCGATACAGTGTGGTCAGCATTCAAGGCATGTTTTTCAGGATGTGTAATGCTATATTCTGTATTATCTTCTCTGTCTTCCAGTAGTCTACGTTATAGTTGAAGGAAGAAGATGGGTGTGGAATGGAAAAGAACAAGAGGCTGTAAAGGACACGAACAGTGGCGGTTCCACACAATGGCAAACAGACGGCGAGGCTGCACATTGCACCTCACTGCATCCAGAAAATTCTTCCAGATTCCCTGATAGTTAAGCACAGATCCTATGAACCCCCACTGTCATCCAGCACTTAGTCCAAGTTGCCCATGTATGTAGTTGTCTTGGAGTTCATGTGAAGAACTGTAACAGCTCCCATCAAGCCATAAGGAAGGCACGGACCAAAGCTCGTTCGTAGCATCTGCCCCCTCTCCGTCAGTCCCAGGGAGTGATGTGAATACAAAGTGACCAAAGGCTGAAGTCTAGGTGGGGCCGCATCAAGCAGGGTCTTGCAAATGGGGTTTGGCCTTCAGCCCACAGGGGTTAAAACCGGGAAAGCCTGATGTGAGGTTTGCAAAGAGCCCCCTGTCCACAGTGTGTTGAAGAAGAATGCAGGGAGTTTAGACAGCTCAAAATAAACGTTCAGCAAAGTACTAAGGGTGGGCCAAAATTAACATGTGTTTGTGGTGTGATTTACTCACATTTGGGTAATAGCCAGGCTTTCTTGGCTGGTCCCATGGAAGTGTGGTTATTGCTCTGTTGTTATGAATCAGTTCATTATTTCTGAAGGTAAACAACTTCAGTCACGTGACTCTCTCTTTGGATAATCTCTGGGAGTCCAGAGTATTTTCTGTGTTACAGGTTGGTTCAGCACGGATGAACATTCAGAACACTATCCTTCCCTTAGCAGGTGGCTGAGCTGCGCTGCTCCAAATGGAACTTTTCATTCTCCGACTCTACTGTTGGTTGGTAATCCTGCTAGGTTTTAGTCCAGACTGCAGCATTTTCTGTCAAAGTCAGTGCTCCTTTGGAGGAATATGGATCTGAGTCATTAACGTTCAAGGAAAGCTGAGCTTGCTTTGGTCTTTAAGAGACGTATACCTGGACCTGAAGTGGGAAGAGGGGAGTGCAAAGCTTTGGAAGGAGCAGCTACCCTCAGCAGACTCCAGGAGGAAGACCACGTGTGATTTGAGAGCAGCCTGGACCTCAGAGCAGGACTCAGTCTCAGAAAATGCAAAGCCCATTTGACTTCTTTCTGTTCTCCAGACTCAATTCGCTTCCAGTTTTGCATAACTGGTTCCCACAGTTTCTTTAAGTCTCAGCTTGGTAATTATTTTCCCAGGAATGCCTGCTCTAAGACCCTCCCACCACCACCTCCACCCGAAAATGAGTTAAACTGACTCACTTATGCCCACACGACACCATATAATTAGCCTTCACATTGCTTAGCACTTGTACTCTTAATTAATTTATTTGTGTCCTCATTTGATAGATGCTTCTCTCTCAATAAACTGTGAGCTCTAAGGAGATGGTAAGCATGTCTGCTTTTGTACAACATTATATCCCTAGGGGGTTAGCTTAGTGCGTGGCGAGGCATGTAGTACGCGCTCAATAAACACCTGTGAGAAAAATAAATGAGCAAAAGAACGCCATTCTTCAGTATTGGCGCCGTCTTAATCTTTCCTTTTTCTGTGGTCTCAGCATCTTTTCCTAGAGCTTTTGTTTTGTTTCCTGCATGTTACCTTGGGCGTCCAACTCCTTCAGTGCAGCTGTAGATCCTCAGTAGATTTTCTTGCAGAGTAGGAGAGACAGTGGTACCCACTCAGGCAGAGCTTACCTACTCAAAGTCTTATATTGTGGGTGGGTGGCGTCTGAGCTGCGGAGAGCGTACTCCTTGCAGCAACAAATCAGAAGTACGAAAGGGTCAGGAGGCCCTGAAGAGACCAGGTATGTGCAAGTCCTTTGGGCTCATTCTCTGCCTCTTGAACGGAACACTGGGTGTTATGAGCCTGCATTTTAGTTTTCTACATCAACACGTGGAATTTTAAGGGAATTGGTGGACTGAGAAGATGGCCTAGTGGGTAAAATGCTCGAAGTGTGGGGAATTGGGATCTGATCTCCAGAATTCATGCGAGACAAGAAAGGCAACACATCTCTATCATTGCAGTGTTATAACTGTGAAATGTGGAGAGAGGAATCCTGGGATAGTCACAGGCCAGCTAGTAACGGTGAGCGAGAGAGCCATCTCGAACAAAGTCGAAGGCGAGCCTTGACACCTGATGCTATCTTCTGGCTTCTACACCTGAGTGGTGGTATGTTCATGCCTACACACACATACACACACACGAGAGATAGAGACAGACACACAGAGAGATATAAAAGAAAGGAGTTGGGCTTTAGTAAAAAAGTAAATGTTGTACTAAAAAAAATGGACAAAGATGATCTCATAAGTTCACTCAAAGGTGTATTGGTCAGAGGCTGGTGAGACAGGTAAAGACACTTACATTGACAACCCAAGTTCAATCTGTGGGACTAACTTGGATGAATGAGAGAACCTACTCTAGCAAGGTGTCCCCTGACCTCCACAGGATACTGTGTCATGTACATATACCCTCACTATAAGTAATACATTTAACAACAACAACAAAAAAAAAAACAACAACAAAATTAAGTTGTCTCTTCAGGTTTTCTCAATAGAACTATACTGTTAGAGAACAGTATAAATAGCTTGGATGTTCCCATGGGTTCATAAAGGCACACTGGTTTCTCCCATTTCTTGCAGGGCATACGGGGGGCTTGTATCATCGTCATAGAGCAATGGCACTAAGGGTACATCTAGCCTTGGACTCATTCATCCTTCCTGCAAAGGAGTGGCCAGCATGGTGCTAGTGACAGAAAGCTGTGGGGCAGAAGGTCACTGTGAAAATGGAGGGACTCTGCAGATAGCAAAGAAGTAGCACCCACTGAAGGCCTGACTTCCTTGTCTGCAGGCTTCCTCGGCCAGAGTTCACACAGTTCCTCTGCTTCTACTTGTACCAGACACAGGACAAGAACTGGTGACCATGACCACGTGGTCCCAGGGAGAGCAGGGGCTGCTTCCAGCAGCATCATCTGGAAGAATGCTCATGCTGTCTTGGGGGAGAGGTGGCGAAGCCAGCCAGGGCCTACTGGGAGACTTGTTTCCAGTCCTCTTTAGAGTTGCAATAAAATGGTAGAAAGCAGTTTGGAAACCTCCTTTGAGTTATTTTATTGTCTGTTCCCTTTGCCACCAAAGTGTAAAGTTGATAAACTGCTAAATAATCAACCTTCGTATATTTCATTTGAAAACTTTAAAATTTTAAATACTTGCTTTATGGGCCTGATAAAGCATGGCCGGGACTCAGCACTGTCCTCATTGAACTCCTGTGGCGGGTGGATGGGACATGTGTGGCTTAACAGCGTGCTGAGGGGCTGTCCCTGGCCTGGGCTACTTCCCCAGCCCACGACTCACTGATTAGAGAGAGTAATGGCTCCTCGGAAACAACCATTTCACATGTTTCCAGGGAAGAGGCTGAGCTCAAGACAGAAGCGGAATGCAGTCTTCCAGTGTTGACTGGACAAATGAAACATGTTTACTGGGAAAGGACCACACGGGGAAGTGGATACTGACTGGGATGGAAGGAGCCCTGCATCGTAATCATTTAACACCTCTGAGATATTGCTTCACTCTTTTGAACATGGGGATTGGACACGACTTTCTGCTTTCTGCTCCAATGTTCTGTGCAGTGCTCGGTACATTTTAGATGCTCAATGACACGCCCTTGCTTGATCAACACATAAATGAGGAAGTAAGACAACAGGGGAAGCCTTCCGATGGAAGTGCTTGTGTTGTTTCCTAAGGGGTCTATCATAAGTGTCTACTGTGTGGCTTGGACAACAGCAATTCATGGAGTCACAGCTCTGGGGCCTGGACACCTGACCTCAGGGCATCAGCATGATTATGTTCCATCTGGGAAAGTATCTGCTGTAAGCTTCTGGAAGCTTCTTTCCTTGTGACCGCTAGCTCTCACATGCAGGTATTTTTTTTTTCTTGATGTATGCCAGATTCCAAATTTCTTCCTCCTTTTGAATAAAGACAATGGTCAAATTCAATTAGGGACCCAAAGCACTCCGCTTGGACTTCTTCTTAACTAATTATCCCTTCAAGGTCTTTCTTTGCTAACTAAGGCCATAGTTTAAAGAACCAGAGGCCAGGGATTAGCCATATGAATTTAAAAACTGGGACAAACATTGTTTAATACAGAACACTCTTTCTTATACCACGAATATATTTAAAAGTTGAATTACAAAATACATTTAGAAGTTTTATTATATAACTATTCAAAGAGCATCCATTTATGAGATGTTTATTTATACATATATACATTTATTCTGAATGTCAACAGATACTAAAGACGTAGGTTCTGAACTCGGTGCAAGCACAAGCATAAAACAGAATTTCCTTGGAGCTAATCAAGGAGCTAATATGTAAGGTCTTTGAGGAGATTTAAGGTCAAAAGTTTTTGAGTTTCTTAGTCATCATTTGAGACACCTCCTATGAGCCTTCCCTAACGCTGAATATTTACATTAGGCTTTCAAAGTACTACAGCTGGTGAGTCCAAGGATTCCTTTTCTTTAAGGAGTTCAAGAGCTCGGGCCTCCTGCTCTCAGGAGAGCAATGTTTTAAATCCACAAGTTCAAGACCCATGTCTATTTTGCTAAGTGATTGGTTTCAGTACTTCACATAGTGCTTGACACCAAGTTCTCACTAGGAAGCCTGGCATGGTGCTGCATGGCTTTAATCCCAACATTCACAAGGAAGAGGTAGGGGATCGCTTATTAGTTGCAGGACAACTTGGTCTCTGTAGTGAGTTTACAGACAACCAGAGAAACTGTCTCAAAAGACAGAAGTTAAAAATAATTCTCAATAATAGTGTACATTTGTAAATATTTATGTGAGTCATTTAACATCATATAATTATCTTGATTTATATTTATAATAAATATAAATTTGAGAAATGTTGAATGAAATGGATGCACTGATTTTGATATTATTTCTATGAATTTGTTAATGTGTTCAGCTTCACCTATACTTTCATCTTTCTGTAAACATTTTTCAATACCTACCAATATCAGTGAAACTTAGATTTCAAAAATTCATGTTCAAGGTCCATAAATAAATGGTTATATTTATGGTATCTGGCAGAATATAATAAATTATGATGCTTTATATGCTTTGTGTTATTTGGCATGGTGGAATATTCCTGTCTTTCTAGTCCTGGAGGAGTAGAGGTGAATTCCAGGCCACATATGAAGACACTGTTGCAAACAACAAACAACCCAAAGCAACAGCTGATCTCAGAGCTCTGCTCAAGTGAACCATTCCCAGTGCTGTGAAAAAAAAAAAAAGGCGGTGGGAGGGAGGAGGGAAACACATGAACTGTATGGAAAATGACAGGAAACTCCTATCCATGTCCGTGTCCTTCACACAGGAGAGAAACTCGGTATCCTCTGTGGATGTTTGGAAAGGGATCTTAGTTTATATTTCTCTTTATAACGTTTATATAGAGGCTGGTCCATACATGAGGTGAAGCAGCTTAGAGAGCCCAGACGATGTAAGCGCTGGTTCTTATGTTACTTTGATTCTTCCGAATGGACCATGCGTGATACGGAGTGGGAGAGTATGTGAAGAAGTTTATGAGGTATACAAATTGTTAAGTTCCTTCTTGCTACTAAAGGCCTCAGAGGAAGTTGATCTTTCCTGTGTGTGTGTGTGTGTGTGTGTGTGTGTGTGTGTGTGTGTGTGTGTTTAAATTTAGGGATTTGGCATGGTCCCTTTATTTGCAAGGTCTGAGACTGAAACTCACTCTGTGGTGTGAAAGAGTGGCGGTGGGGTTCATGTCTGGCTCTGCCCTCACTCCCAACAACAGCTGAACTCTGAACGAGGATGTAAGACCCTCAGAGAGATGAGAGGCATGCCTGTGAAGCGAACTGATGTTTACAACACTTTGCTCCTTTGAGGGATGGTTTTAAGTTGGGGCCTGGGAGGTCCAGAGGAGCCGTCTCCTCTTTCCCACCTAACCCAGTGGACCCTTTACCGTTCAAACTGCCTCAAGCCTTCAACCCAGAATCAGGGGACTGTTGGAGCAATCTTTCGGAGTAAAGCGGTGCCTTGTTCTCCCAATCGGTGAAGGGAACAGACTTTTTGCTGCCACAATGGGAGAAAAGTCATATCTCCTTTAATTTTTCTCCTACATCCTAGCTTCATTTCTGAGACTACTCGGTTCTCTGAGGCTGTAGCCGAAAATCAGGAAAGCTTTCTCCCCACCCCCCAAAGAAAAAAAGATTTCCATTTGACAGAAATACCATTCAGAGTGATTGATTTTAAGCTCCGAGCTCATACCCAGAGCCTAAAATCCAGGCACTGCCAATTGGGTTGGGATTTGAAATTACGAGGACAGAGTGCGTTTCTGAGTTGGGATGTTTTAAGCAGTGGGGGCAATTGCTTTTCTCACCTATCTCTCAAGAGAGGGAGGAAGGGAAACATTTAAGAATTAAGAAAAGAAATTCTAGGGCTTTTGAGTCACTGTGTCTTGCTCTGCTCCAGGCAGAATCTCCGTTTGCATTTACTCCTGGAAACTTTGGTGAGGAATTTAATAAATCTTTTGGTAACTGTGAATTGTTTGAAAGGAGAGTTGGAGAAGACAAAATAAATAATAGAGGAAGAAAAGCATACAGACCAGTCATGTTATTAAGGCTGGACTCGCTGGCTGTGTAGGTGTCTGAGAGTATAATGGGACTATTTAAAATAAGCAAGGCATTTCCAGGGTGGGACTAAAAGGACTTGGTCTACTGGAAAAAATACCTTTTGAATATTCTTCAGGAAACAGCAAGCACAAACAATGGTGCCAGGACATTAGGAAATATAATGTTCATGTTCTTTCTTCTTTCTTTCTTTCTTTTTTTTTTTTTTTTTTTTGGACTGTGGTTTTTAACGGATGGAATTATCCGTGGCTTACTTCTTTTTCTCCCTCACCCCCACCTTCAGGCATGATGAACTGTTTCCCTGTGTGCCATTTTAAATAAAAATATTTGTAAAGGGAACACAGTGTTAAGGGAGATGTATAAATAAGACGAGCACTAATTGCAGTGTCTGAAAGGAGAGTCTTGGTGCTGTAAATCGTGCTGTGGCTGCTTACACAGAGAAAGGGACAGTTGCCATCTCGAGCTGTGCCTTCCATCAAGTCATGGGGTATAAATCTGGCCTATAAAAGATCAGGAGGTACTGTACTGTGTAACTTGTACAATGTTCATAAAAGAAATTAATGAACAAATAAATATTCTCTGATGGAAGAGCTGGTAAGACTATAGCTTGAAAAAAAAAAAAGGAGAGGCCTTTCTCTTTAGTTGGCAAGAATGGCATAGAGGTGACATTTCTTTGAATAGTGTGCCTGGTCTCACACAGATTAAATACTTGGCGAGTAATCTCAGTTCCTGGTCTGAGCATTGTGACATGAGCCAAACCTTTGTGGCTGTCCATGGGGGTCTGCCAGTGGTGAGGGCAGGACTATTTTCTTACCATCTGGCAACAAAACTTATTTGAAATTCTAAGATGTAAGTATTGATTTATATCCACAGCCAGAAGAGAACTAACCCTCCAAACTAAAAATCTATGAAGAGAGATGACCTTCTCTACAGAAGTGCTAGAAGGATAGCACATCTATCAGTGGACCCTGGTTTTGGGTTGTCAGTCCAGAGCTATCATGACTAAGATGCACACACAACGCAGCAACTTGGCCGATGTTCATTTCTTGGTAGGAATCTAAATGACCTTGTAGCCCCTCTGTTCAGAGGTGACAGCCCCTCTGAACTCTGAGTAGGCTTGTTAGGTCATGAGCAGCCTTGCCATTGATGGTGTGTCCTGCTGTTCCCAAAAAGGGTTACAGGTATCTCTCGGAATACATAGGTGATTGGCTCCAAGACTCTGTGAGGGCCTTGAAACCCATGGATGTTCAAGTTCCTAACATAAAATTGTATAAGATTGCAAGTATCTCATGTCTACCCATCCACACGCCTTAAATCATTCCTGGCTTACTTATATAATACCTACTACATCATGCACAACATGAACATGGTTATTGTACTCTATTGTTCAGCAAAGAAGGTTCTGAAAAAAGTCTGGAGCATGTTTAATAAAGTGTCTTTGATTTGATCTGAGAGGTAGAATCTGTAGATTCAGAGGGAAAGCTGTGATTCTACTTATCATTGCTTCTACAACTCTGTCTTCCATCATCATTCTCATTCTCTTGGTCCCACGTGTTTTCCTTTTCAACCATACATCTTGACCCCTCCAGTGAAACACAAGCCAAACATTATTGCTTAATGAGGTTCTCCAGGACTCCAAACCCTAGAAATTCACCATAGAACCTGATTAAACCAGAAACTCTTTTTCTCAAAGTTGTCATTTTTTTCATGTTACCCTCCAAAGTAGACCCGACTGTTTAGAGATCAAGGATGATATCCTGCATGAAAAAAAATTTCTCATATGAACACATAAGAAGGTGACTTTAAATTGTATAACTTAAAATCTTAACTTCTTGCTTTATGTACAAAGTTAAAAATGATCACTTAAAATGTGTTTATCATTTTAAAATATCAAGGACCTTAGTATTTGGATGCTTTATTCTGTACCTTTTTGGCAGTATTTTCTGTTGAGTAGATGCTCTCTCCTATTCTCATTGGTAATGTGGGAACCCTACTTCCATTTGTCTACAATGGAAGTTTTGTCAGACATTTTAGTAACTCCTGTAGCTAATGTAATTCTAGTATAATTATAATTTCTAAATTGCAGACTATCAAATGGAAACCCAGTTTATCACTTATCAATGTTAATACTTTAGCACCAAAATAATGTGACTCGTGTTACATTAAGTCATGCTGAATTAGGAGCCAGGCACAATCAGATGACACTAATAAAGCCAAATAATAGCCAGGATGTGATGTGAATCATTTGGGGATGAAGTGCCTCATGCAGTTCTGGAGATGGCATGATGCACAGAAAAAGCAACCTTAAAATAAACACGTTTTAAAATGCTCAAAAACTGTGGAACAATCCAGCCAAAAAGTGACTTTTAAAATGGGGGAAAAAAAAGAATGAGTCCACCTGGTGTTGTGGCTGTAAGATCAAATCCCCCAATCTGCCCGTGGTTTGAATAGCAACACATCTGATGGAAGGTGGGTGTGCCTTCCCCTGCTTTCCGCTTACTGTATTGAGTAATGTAAATTCTGAATTCTGAAGAAACGTGCATACTTTCCCTTTCCTATAGCTGCTTCGTGCAGCAGAAGGTTGCCAGATAGGATGTCGGCTGAATTTAAAGGCAGAATTTCAGTTTGATTTGAATTTCGGATAAACAGCAAAGAAATTGTTGGTTTATGTTTTCCCCGCATATATGACATGTGACCTATTTACGCAATTAAGTTCCTGCTTTATATAAAATCACACTTTAAGAAGGTATCTTCTAATTTGGAATTAATTTGGATGATTTGTAGCAATTGAAAATCAGTAAGCCTGCCTGTGCTTGCTTTCACGTGTGCCTGATGGACATGTTTGAATGGTGCTACTCCAAATTTATGGCTTCTCTCTCTCTCTCTCTCTTTCTTATTATTTTGATGTAATTTGAGAGAATAGCTCCCCCTTCACACTGATAATCTCTCTTTTGACTATTATGGCTACACACATACCTCTCTCTTCTTTCTATATGCATATGTATAGATATTCTTAAATTTATAAATATAATCTGATAAATATAATCCATCCTTTGCATGTATATGATTCCAGAGCAAGTCACTTTGTGTTGGATAAGCGATTAAGGTTCATCCCGGGGGAAGATAATTCTTGCTCTCTCAGAGCCATTAGTTGCCCGTAGTTCTTTGTCTAGGGTAGGGACCCCATGAGATTTGATCCATTCAGTATGCCTATTGAAACTGTTGCTGTCCAGGTCTTTTAGGTGGCCATTTCTAGGAGACATAGTCTCACAGCTTATTTCCCCATCCTAATTTTCAGCCCCCTTTTCCGTGTTGCTCCCTGAGCCTCACGTGCTGGAGCTTTCTTGGAGATTTATTTATTGGGGTTAAGATCCCCAGGACCCATTGATCCTGTCACTGTCTTGCGTTGTGGTTTTTCTGTGCTGGCCTCCATTTGCTGTTAATAGAAGCTTCTTTGATGAGGGACACGCTATACTTACCTGTGGTTATGAGGATAAGCTTTAGATTGCAGCTAGGAATTAGGTTGCTGTAATGAAGCGACAGTAATAGGTTCTCTTCTAAGATCCATCACCTCACAATCTGGCTGCTTAGCTAGGTTTCTAGTTTCCACCAGATATGATTTCCCTACCGTTGAGTGGGCTGCAACCTGAGACCTGTTGTTTGCTACCCACTAAGATAGGAGTACCACTATTGTACCTTTAGGGATATCTTACTGTACTGGTTTTTGGTATAGTTCACAGACATCACTGCTGGATTGGACTGTTGATGCTTCTCTTCTGTGGCAGTTTGCATTGCACTTTCTTGAACTACAGAAGAGACTTTCAGGTTGGATCCATGTGGAATTCTTCAAGTCTTGGGTCCTAAGTGTGTGGTGTCTTCAGCAATAGAAACCCGCTCTCAACCCCTGAGAGAGCCAACCAAGGGCAACAGCAGTAATCTTTATTGTTTTCAGGCTACTGTGACCAACAACTCAAAGAAAAATTTCTCCTGCTTGGAACTAGGGTTTTTGTGAACAATCTCTGACTCTTGTTTGGAAGGTTTGCCAGCTCAAGTACTATAACCACATGTATATATGTAGGGGGAAATCAGATTATCTCTTACTTGACACAGTGATAGAATTTACTTCACTACTGTAAAGCTCTGATAATTAAAATTGAAAATTAAAGTAACAAACTTTCTGAAACCTTTGTGTCCTCTCAAGAATAGATTGTGTCTCTATCCCATTTTAGAGAATTTCTTCACAATATTTAAAGATAGCTATATTGTTTCAGCCTTGACCATCAACTTTTATATTCTCAATGTTTTCTTTTGTTTTTCTTTTTCAGAATGAGAGAAATCATGGTGTTTTTAAGATGTCACCCATACTTGGTCGTGGTGGATGATAGCTTTGATGTGTTCTTGGATTCGGTTTGCAAGTATTTTATTGAGTATTTTTGCATCAATGTTCATAAGAGAGATAGGTCTGAAGTTTTCTTTTTTTGTTGGGTCCTTGTGTGGTTTAGGTATCAGGGTGACTGTCGCTTCAAAGAATAAGTTTGGTAATGTACCTTCTGTTTCTATTTTGTGGAATAGTTTGAGGAGAATTGGTGTTAGCACTTCTTTGAAGGTCTGGTAGAATTCCGCGCTGAAACCATCTGGCCCAGGGCTTTTTTTGGAGGGGAGACTGTGAATGACTGCTTCAATTTCCTTGGGGGATATACGGCTATTCAGTCTTTCTACCTGATCTTGACTTAATGTTGGAAGATGGAATCTATCAAGAAAATTGTCCATTTCATTTAGGTTTTCAAATTTTGTGGCATATAGGCTTTTGTAGTATGACCTAATGATTGTTTGAATTTCCTTAGCATCTGTACTTATGTCACCCTTTTCATTTCTGATTTTGCTGATTTGGATAGATTCTCTCTGCTTTTTAGTTAGTTTGGCTAAGGGTTTGTCTATCTTGTTGATTTTCTCAAAGAACCAGCTTTTTGTTTCATTGATTCTTTGAATAGTTTTATTTGTTTCTAACTGATTGATTTCAGCCCTGAGTTTGATTATTTCCAGCCGTCTGCTCCTCTTGGGTGTCACTCAAGTGACAACACATGCTGGAGAGGTTGTGGAGAAAGGGGAAACGTCCTCTACTGCTGGTGGGAATGTAAACTGGTACACCACTCTGGAAATCTATCTGGCGCTTCCTAAGACAATTAGGAATAGTGCTTCCTCAAGACCCAGCTATACCACTGCTAGGTATATACCCAAATTTTGCTCAAGTACACAAAAGGGATACTTACTCAACCATGCTTATAGCAGCTTTATTTGTAATAGCTAGAACCTGGAAACAACCCAGATGTCCATCAACTGAGGAATGGGTACAGAAATTGTGGTATTTTTACACAATGGAATACTACTCAGCAATCAAAAAGGAGGAAATCATGAAATTTGCAGGCAAATGGTGGGATCTAGAAAAGATCATCCTGAGTGAAATATCCCAGAAGAAGAAAGACGAACATGGTATATACTCACTTATATAGACCTATAAGATATGACAAACATAATGAAATCTATACACCTAAAAAAGATAATCAAGAGAGCGGACATGGGGTAAGATGATCAATCCTCGTTTAGAAAGACAGATGGGATGTGCATTGAACGTATGACAGGAGTCTACTGAGCGCATCTGAAAGACCCTAACTAACAGTGTTCTCAAAGCAGATACAAAAACTCATGACCAAACCTTCGGCAGAGTACAGGGAATCATATGAAAGAAGGGGAGTTAGTCTGATGGGGAAAGGATAGGAGCTCCACAAGGACCAAATATATCTGGGCACAGGGTCTTCTCAGAGACTGTCATTCAACAAAGGACCATGTATGGATATAACCTAGAACCTCTGCTCAGATGTAGCCTGTGGTAGCTCATTAACCAATTGGTTTCTCATAGTGAGGGGAACAAGGACTATTTCTAACAGGAACTCAATGACTGGCTCTTTGACCTTCCCACCCCCTAAGGGAGGAACAGTCCTGTTAGACCAAAGAGGAGGGCTTTGCAGCCAGTCCTGAAGATACCTTATAAAACAGGATCGGATGAATGGGGAGGAGGTTCCCCCCCCCATCAGTGGACTTGGAAAGGGGCACGGTGGAGATGAGGGAGGGAGGGTGGGATTGGGAGGGAATGAGGGAGCGGGACACGGCTAGGATACAGAGTTAATAAAATGTAACAGATAAGGAAAAGATAAAATTAAATTAAAAAACAACAACAAAACAAACAAAAAAAAAATGTCACCCATAATGATTTAGTTTTGACTACTGTTAGATGTTGGTATGATTTAATATGTTCAGTCTTTGTAGTTTCTGTCAGTCACTTTTCACTATTGCCAAGTGCTTAGAAGGAACACTTAAGGGAGGAGGGATTTCTTTTGGTTCATGGCTTGAAGGAATATATAGTTCATCATGGTAGCAAGGCATGGCAGCAGTAAACAGGATGGGGACTGTCTTTCTCCTTGAATCTCCGTGGAACAGGAAGCAGAGAGCAGAGACAGGAAACAGGGACTGCCTATAAAAAGAAAACCTGACACCTGCCCACTTCCTGTGCCCCACTTTCTTTAGCTAGGCCCCACCTCCAAAAGTTCTCACAACCGCACCCAAATCAGTGTCACTAACTACCTTGGCACCTAGTGTTAAAATAAATAAGCCAGTTGGGCAAATTTCACATTCAAACCATAATATGGACCTTTTATGAACCATGTAACTGTTCCAGGCTTGAGAAAGTGATTAATGAGCAAAGTAAAGATCCTAGTTTATACAATTTACATTAAAGTGTTGGAGATAAAAAAAAAAAACAAAACTAATTGACCAGGTTGTGATTAGTAATCAGAAGATAAGCAACATGAAAGAGACGAGGCTGCTTTGATAGTGCCAGAGCTGAGGAGACCCTGATGGAAGTACAGATATTTGATGGCTGAAATAATTAGTGTCACTGGCAGTCTGTTTTCTGAGTCCTGCCTGAACTCTCCCTGACTCAGTAAATTAAAAATTAATGTAGAGATGTTGAGCCACTCAATCTAGGATATTTGGTAACTTCCAAAACCCCATCGATGCACTGAGGTTGGAAGTTCCCTGACTCTACCTTATATGTCTTGTTAGTTGGCTCACTGTTCTCTTGCTCTCCCTCAGTGACATTTTCCAAGGATGCTCCCAATTTCTTAGTCCATGTGCATGAGTGATGGTCATTAGAAATGACACAGGGGTGCTTCTCCCTACCCATTTCCTTTCTGCTGTCATTGATGAAACTGGTGTTCCTAACAAATAATCCCAGGCTGTGTTGCGTCACCCTGGGATTTTCTGGTCATTCCTGATGCACACATTTTAACTGTAGAAGCAACAGCCAGAGCATTTTGTCTTTATCTGGTATTCATGCCTGGTGGTAAAACGCAGAGCCCTCCAAGGAGCTAACAGTCCCTGACCCTCTTGAGGTCTTTACACTCCTTCATCTAGACACTGACTGAAACTCTTCTTTGCTGGAAAGTCTAGACTTCTAACCTTTAATCTGGTGCAACTCTAGACTACCCTCACAGCTGCCTTCCCCTACCCCATCTCCCATCATCCAGGGAAAATTCTGCCTACTCTCTTCTCCAGGATTCTCTTTCTTTTGGGTAGAGTGGGTGTTTAATCATACTGATTTATAACACAGTATGTATCTGAGATACTGCCTCATGTTCTGTATTTAAAAGTTCCTCAAAGCATAACTTCTTTGGAGACCCTGCTTTTACTACAATGCTTCTCCAAAGTTACATTCACTTATTTTTTTTATAGTTTCAAACAAAAATATGACATGGTAAGAGAGAAAGCTCTTCAATGAGTGAGAAAAGTGATCGTTCTATCCATGTTTAATTTCACATTGTAAAACATGAAGAGCTGCCTTTCTGCTCGGGATCCTGTGCTTTCACATAAGACAGAAGATTAGCAGACAGCTTAGGTGCCACCTTGCTGATGACCCACAAAGCAATTCTGTTGTAGCAACCAGCGTTAGTAAACAGAATCAAAACAACCATGTTGATCTCATTGCTAATGGAACACCAGACAAAAAGGGATCTGAAGATTCTCCCAGCCCCACCCTGCTCTTTGCTCCTGAACTATAAGCTAATCTTTAACTCATTTTTTTAGGATGAAGAAACTGGTACCTTCATGAATAAATGAAAATGGCAGGAGGAAGTGAAGAGGCTCAAAACCCTGGTCCAGTGGCTATGCTTTCTGGAAACAGACTTCATATGCATTTATCCTTCTGCCGTCCATGTCCATGGAAGTTCTTCTGCTTCCATAGGATATTCGCTGGAACCATTCTGTAGTTCCCCTCCTTTCTGTGCGTCTTCCTAAATCCTACTATGGCAGTCTGGGCATGCATCCAACGCCAGTAAATGAAAACCTCTTCGTGCAGCCGAGCCTTGGTATCACATACCGGCAGTTAAATGCTGTCTTTCCCGCCCCACATCCAATGTTGGCACATACAATATCAATAGGCTGCTCCTTTCATCTTCCCCACACTAAGGAGGTGTTTATATTTGTGTGGGACAGTTAAGAAATTCCAGCCAATGGGCTCTGGCATGGGGTGAGAGTGTCGCAGGTACTGAGCAGCCTCCATTGCAAACAGGAACCCAATACTGCCTCAACACAGCTCTAGTTGTCTAACTCTATTCCTGACTGTCTTGAAACAGGTCATTCTCAGAATTATGGGGCAGTTTGATAAGCTGGGATATACTAATTTATTGGCCGTTTAAAAGAGAGGAAATTTTATTATGGATTACTCTGCTTTCTTGAAAATGTTTTCTTATAATTAAAAACATCTGGAAGGCATTTTAATATATCATAAACAAGAGGAAATCCAAAGCACATGACTTCAAGAAAATGATGCAAATAAGATTTCTTGCCAAAATTTACTGTAATCTATTTTTCTCACCCCTTTTCTGGTAGGCGTGTGGAGGTGGACAATTCAGAAAGGAGGGCAAATGAGAGAGCATATTGGCGATTCTTCAGGGAAAACACTTATTTTCAAATTATTCCACCGCTGCCTTTGGCCAGTGTTATAAAGCATTACACACTGGCGGAGACTCTGAAATAGTCTCGGTTTCTTTTAAAAACTTAGTCATTTTACTGGTAACTTTATTTCTGAAATGGGCAAGTAATTAAATAAACACAAATGAAATTAGAAGATTGTAATCAGGAACTCAGAAGTAAAACTAGAGCAGGGATCTCATCCAGGGTGGACTTAGGTAAGAAACAGACTGCCTGCCTGCTTGGGCCACACTCTTCCCAGCATTGGAGCAACTGCACATTTCGGCAACCCTCCACGATCGATGGTGACGCAGCGCTTCAAAGGCTTCCCAACCTGCCTTTCATCACATGGGGGATACTACAACATATAACATAAAGGTTATGCTCTGAAGATTCCCCCCAAGCTCTGCTTATTTTCCTGAAACAGGGTCTCACCCTACCCAACGCCTAGTGCTTGAGTTGACTTCAGACTTCCTTCAATCTTCCTGCCCGGGCTTCCCAAATGCTGGGATTCCAGATATGAGGCTCTATGCTCAGCTGAAGACTTGCTCCCTGAACATGGAACTGTATGGAGAAGAGTCTTCAAATGCAGGAATGACAGTCATGGTTAACAGGCCATTCCACCACACACACTTGCTCCTCCACAGAGTGGCCCGAACAGTAACAGTGAGGCCAGTGCTTACCTTATTTGGCTTCTAACTCTCAAACGTTCACTTAATAATTCCATGAAAATAACAATGTACTTTCTTGTTTGGTGTAGAGTCTACTTTAAGTATATAAATAGTTTATAAAAGCTCATTGTACTGCTATAAATCTATAATTACACAAAGTGTATGAAAGAAACAGTAGCATTTTATATAATGCAGGAACCTCTTACTTTCCTGGCTCCGTTCCAAGTCGGTGCTGTGGGGAAATTCAGAGCTCAGGGCAAACATACTGCGCAGAGAGATCCTGACTCGGCATCAAAGCAGTGACTTCCCTGAGTTTCATGCTCTCCTAGAGGATGGTGATCATATAACCTTTATCTTCTGTGAATTATCTTAGATAATTCATATACAAATGACTTGAATGACTTCTAGCATATGGCAGCATATTGCTTGATCCTACTGTTATTACTGGTGCTATTGTATCCATGTTATTATTGTTTAAATGTTTCCATGACAGACCAGCTGGTGACAAGCCTTTTTGTGTTCTGTTCTCGTTCTCTTTGCATATATTTGGACATTCTGCATTGCTTCTTTTCTGTGTAGAAAGTGGACCAATCATCTTCCTCACCCCATGCAGCTATGTAGAGGAAAATTCTGACTTCTTCCTTTTAGGCTTTGATGTGGGCACATTCGGAGGCTTAGATCTGGACCTACTTCTCTGTCCAAAAAGAGAGCAATTCGCTGCAACATATATTTGTATTCATTTAAAGCCAGACATTGTTGAGATGCAGACAAGAAACGGATGAAACAGTCATCTAACTAGAGTAGAAGAGCTCTAGAAGCTTGTTTCTCCAACATAGGTATGAGCGACTGGCCAGTTGAGGTCATTAATGTCAGCTGTGGAAGTGGAAGGTAGGAACATAGACCAAAAGATAGAACCTGCCTCACACATTTTTCAGCTCCCACATCCATGGGTTCAACTAGCCTTAGATTCAAAACACTCAGAGTGGCCATGGCAGAGCATAGTAGCAATGCTTGGCAGGATGGTATAGGAAGATTGAAATGTACACGGTGAGGTGCCATCTGAAAAAAAAATCCCATTAATATGACGTATAGCAGTCACCCATGTACCATTTGCATCATATTAGGTGTTTGTTATGATTGAGAAGTGACTTAATGTGCAGTTCTGAGTGGAGTCTATACACTCACTACGCAGTTTATATAAAAAACTTGAACATCTGTCAATCGATGCCTAAATTGATATATATCTCATATATACGCATGCATATGCATATATAGGCATGTATAAGCACACAGACACATGCATAATACATGGAGAACACTTCTTTATAGAAAAATATCCTGAATTTATCCCGGTAATTGGTGCTCATATAAGTCCTATTACAAATTGTTGGGGCAAGCTATAAAGAGGTTGAGAGTAAGTAACAGTGTGCAGTGAAATGAGGAGTGGAGCACCCGCCCTGTCAGATCCTGACTCAGCTTCATAGCAGTGACTTCCCTGAATTTCTTGCACCTTCTTTCTAAGATGGAATGGTATAACCTCTGAAATTCTCTAATATGAAGCATCAGTTGAATTATCTAACCTGCTTTGAGTTCCTCCTCTTCACAAAAAGAAAGAAAATATAGTCAGAGTCATCATTAATATCAGTGTTGGTTTATTTTTAAGAATCTAGCAGGTACTATGACTATTATTATTATTATTATTGGCCACTATTATCATTAAGAAGGGCAAAGGACGTAATGCGGAAATGTCATGCCCAGAAAACACACACAAACACACACACACACACACACACACACACACACACACACACACAATAATGTCAATCACAAATTCCTATGTGTTTCTATTTTACTTCGTCTTTGTTCATTAATGAAACAGATAGCTTTGTAAAGTTTTAGAAAGTGCCTTGCCTACAAAAATCAACGTATGTTGGAAGTTTTAATTACCGACTATATTCCAAGAAATGTATTAAAAATAAAGGTAGACTTTGATGCTTTCAAAGATGACAGCCAATGATTTGTAAAGTTCATGTTAAACTGATGCTAAGAGTGTGGGGAGGGCCTCACTGCAAAAGCACATCTGAAATAGATGGTAGTTGGATTAGATTTACCGCTCTTCCGCCTTCTTTGTCCTTAATAGGAAAACAAAACAGCAGCGTGAGTAACAATCAACTCCAGATTATGTGAGCAAGAACAGACCTTCATTACAAAGGAAATTACAAGGCTGATTTGTGTCAACTGGTTTAAGCAACAGTCTACCATCTAACACTGATCTCAGAAAACATTATACATAGACAGAAGCAAAAGGATAAGGCCAAGAGAATGCTTTTTGCACATTTGTGTTCCAGAATCCTGATCTCTTGAAATAGATTGTGGAATGTGTAAATAGGCCTTACTATTTCACTTTAACACTAAAAAAAAAAAAGTTATAGTTCTGGAAGGTATTCTCTATAGGAACTTCCATGAGCCCAAACCCCAAAATTGTGAGTGACAAGAAGCATGGAGCAAAGGAAGCCTAGCAAGTACAAGTACCTGAGATTTCATCATTAATATTTCTGCAAGGAGTTCAGTCTAACAAAATGAACAGTAAACTGCAGTCAAACACTAATATTTGATTAAAAAAAACCCAAACTTTTTTGAGAGAAAATTATGAGGAAGTGAAATAATATGTACTTGTATATAAAGAATATTAATAGCAATTTAGCAGTTCTGTTTAAGCTCTGATGTGTTATCTGTTACCTTCTTGAGATTCTGAAATATATATATGAAATATATACCAAATATATATATACCAAAATGAAATATTCACCAAAATGAAATATATATATATATATATATATATATATATATATATATATATATATATTTCATTTTGGTATATATTCTGGAGATCATAGTTCCTACTCATATAGTTTAACAATTTATATTTTATTGTAAGCCAATAATGTGTACATATATTTTGAACAGATATTTAGATTTTGGTACTGGAATCACTTTCAGATCAGAAACTAAACAAGGAGGGAAAAATAATTTCATGGTGAAATGCTAAGAAACTGACAAATTAACAACCATAAAAATCTCTCCAGAAATAGAGCAAGTAAACACATATAAAAATGGAGTTCATGATCATTCTTTTTTACTGTATTAGTTTAAGGATGTCAGTCACCATGTGACAGACAAACAAGGGTAAGGAATATTTGGGATGTTATTCAAGCTGCCCCAGTTAACGTATGACTACTGTAAGAGGTCATCAGTAAATTTTAAAACAGTGTCCGATTACTCTTCCTCTGTGCCCAGTTACTGATGCTATCTGTAAAGCTATAGTCAAACTCTGTAAATAAATAAACTAGTAAAGCCCTTGGAGAAAAGTCCTTAATCTACAACACAGTGATTTTATAGCTTAGGAGAAAATAAACTTTAGAAAATAAACTTTCACAGAACATCAGTAAGAATGGTATTCACTGCTCTACCTACAGTGTTGACCAAAACACAAGCAGTGTAGTTCATTAATTTATTGGAGTAACATTGAGTTATAAGGGGCATTTGGTTCACTTTGGAGAATTAGATAGAACTCGTCTGCATTCTCATGGATTCCAGGGTCCAGAATCTTATCCTTTAAATATTTTAAAAAAATTTAAAATATTATCATTTATTATAATTTATTCTATTTGTATCCTGGTTGTGGCCCCTTCCCTCATTTCCTCCCAGTCACACCTTTCCTCCCTTTTCTGCCCCTGGGCACCTCCCCTAGTCCACTGATAGGGGAGTCCTCCTCCCTTTCTATCTGACCCTAGCCTATCAGGTCTCATCAGGGCTGGCTGCATTGTCTTCCTCTGTGGCCTTGTAGGGCTACACCCCCAGGGGGAGATGAACAGAGAGCCTGTCACTGAGTTCATGCCAGAGAAAGCCCCTGCTCCTCTTACGAGGGACCCCACTTGGATACTGAGTCTATGGGCTACATCTGAGCTGGGGTTTTAGGTCCTCTCCCTGCATGGTCTTTGGTTGGGGTATCAGTCTCTCAGGGGCCCCAGGGCTCAGTTTATTTATTTATTTTTGGTTCTGTTGCTCTCCTTGTGGAGCTCCTCTCCCCTCCAGGTCTTTCTTTCTCCCCCTTCTTTCATAAGATTCCGTGCACTCTGCCCAAAGTTTGGCTATGAGTCTCAGCCTCTGCTTCAATACCTCTATCAGTAGAGTCTTTCAGAGGCCCTCTGTGGTAGGCTCCTGTCCTGTTCCCTAACTTCTCCTGTTTCCAATGTGCATCACATTTGTCCTTCTGAATGAGGATTAAGCATCTTCCCTGGGGTCTTCATTGTTTAGCTTCTTTAGGAGTTTATCTCCAGACAATTTGGATCTTAACTTGTCATCCATTGTGCAAACTCTCTGGAATATAAAGGCTGTGAGTATATCTGATGGGAAATAATGTTGGAGAAACAAGATGTGAATTCCAGACAGAAACCTACCTGACTAGCTGATTTCTCAATTAGTACCACTAAAAATGAGGGGAAAGATCCCAATTTCTTCCTTCATAATAATATTATTAAGAAAATAAAAACATGATTTTTAAATATTTTTTAAAGAATATATGGTTGGAAAGCCCATGTTTTCTTATTTAAATGGTTCTTAAACACAGCTTGGCTTTGGGCTCTTCAGAGTCAAGAAGCAGCTGCCATGATTGGGATATGAAATATATCCCAGAAAGCTCATATGGCGAAATTCTGTTTCCTAGATGCTGCACCCACCACTAAAATATGATTGACTGAGGAAGCCTCTGATCGGATCAAGGGACTGACTTCACTGAGGGGGTCATAACTGACTAGATGCTTGGTTTCTAGAGAAAACCGTGGAAAGTGATTGGAGGAGGTGGCTCGCCTGCCTCAAAGGTACACGGAAAGGATGTCTCTGACCCTGCTCGGTTTCTTTCTGTTTTCATGCACTAAATTAACAAATGCAGTCCTGAAGACTTTTCTCGTACTTATCATGATCCAGGCAGCAGCCTGGAGCTTGGAGTCCTGAGCTGTGTGGTAAGTACATGAGGCTGGTTGAAGTGGAATTGGGAAAAGATTATGGCTGATCAGAACTCAAATCATTGATCCTTAATTTTTGAAGCAAAAAGACTCCTTGGCTATGGTCAGAGATGGTCTTTAGCAGGGCTAGTTTAGCAGTCCTTGCCCTGTGGCTTAGAGATAAGAGGAAGACTGGAGAAACAGTCAGGCAAGAATTGGGTGGAATAATAAGAAAAAATAATGATTGGAGTAATCTAAAAAATCATAAAATATGACAGCCAAATGTATTTAGGAAAATGGAGTGAGGAAAAAAGAAAGCCATTCAAACATTATGGCCATTCTTTAGTGAAATAACTGGAATCATGGCTTAGAGTACTGAAAAGTGTTCAGACTTTGGTAAGAAGGAAGAGCTGAAAGACAGGATGAAAGAAATATAGAAGAAAGAGAAAAAGAAGGAAAGAAAGAGGGAAAAGAAAGGAAGAAATAGCAAAAGGGAGGGAAGAAAGGAGGATGGTTAATGGAGGGTGTGGGTAAAGAGAGAAAAAGGGGGGATGAAGAGTGAGGAAGGAGGAGAGAAGAGCGGAAAAAGGGAGGAAAGAAAATAAACAGAAAAAACCCTAATGTTATGGCTAGTTTTGTCAACGTGACACCCTCCAGAACAACCTGTAAAGGAGGATCTTAACATGGAATTTTCTAGAAGAGGTTGGCCTAGACATATCTGTGAGGGAAGACCAATTCTGAACATAGGCAGTGTCATTTCACTTGCTGGGCCCTGGTCTGATATATAGGAAAGGCATGATTCTATTGTTTCTTTATTCTTTCTGTGGACATAATGTGCCCAGCTTTCCTAAGTACTTACTACCATGACTTTTATACAATCACGGAGTATAGCTTGGAATGGGTATCTAAAAACAACCCTTTCTCCCTATGCTGCTTTTGTCAGAGTGTTTTTATTGTAACTACAGAATATGCCCTGGCTAATTTTATATCAACCCAACATAAGATAGAGTCATTTTGGAAGAGGGAACCTTAACTGAGAAAATTATTCCTCCAAATGACCTGTGGGCAAGCCTGTTATAAATGATATGGAAGGGCCCAGGACAATGGGTGGGTGCCACATCATGGCTGGTAGTCCTGGGTATGATAAGAAAGCAGGCTGAACAGGGTTTCTTCAAGGCCTCTGCACAAACTCCTGCTTGAATTTCTGTCCTGAATGCTTTCAGTGTCAGAGTAAAATGCAAGCTGAAATCAATCCTTTCCTCCTCAAGTTGCTTTTGGTTACAGTGCCCTATCACAGCAATAGAAGCTCTAACCTGGACAAACGCAGACATCTTACTTGTAGTATTTGCCATCACCCGTAACTGGCTTGGAGTTTGAAAAGATCCTCTCAGTGAGCACTCAGAGGCTGGCATCAGCCGGCTCTAGCTCATCATTACCACAAATGGACCCTGTGAAGAGAAGAGCAGGAGAGGGAAGGGTGACATTGAGTTAAAAGTGATTGGTATACCTAAATGATAATACTCATCCAATAGTTAGAAATTGTGAGCATTAGCACAGGGGAAAGAAGACAGAAATATAGGCTACAAATTATTTCTCCATAGAAAAATATTCAAAGTTCATTGAATTTGCTTAGAAAGAAAAATGTTAGAAAACACAACAATCTTAGAAAACACCTACATGTAGCAAATTAGTCCACTTTCTGCTGCTATAGCAAAAACTTGGAGGCATGGTGCAAAACAGAAACTTATTTTAGCTCATGGTATTGAAGATTCATGAGCACAGTATCCAGCATTGTTCTAATTTTGTTTTTGTTGCTGTGATAAAATGCCCAGAGAAAGAGTGACTTAAGGGAAAAAGGATTTTTTATATCTCATTTCCAGGTTACAGTCCTTCATAGCAGAGAAACCAAGGTGACAAAACTTAATACAGCTAGTCACATCAAATCCAAAATCGAGAGCAGAGAGAAATTAGTGCATGCATACTTAGTGTTCAGCAAGCTTTCTCTGCTAACTTGCAGGTGCTGATGCTGCTTGCTTTCAGGCTGGTTCTCCTCGTGTCAATTAAGGCAGTAAGATACTTCCCCATGGGCATGCCCACTGGCCAATTTAATCTAAACAATCGAATCCCTCATTGAGACTCTCCTCCGAGGTGTTCAGGTCCTGTCAAGTTTACATTCAAACTGACCATCGAAAGCATCCTTTTATATGTGACAGTGTGATGCATTGGCAGCTACCACACACACACACACACACACACACACACAGAGAGAGAGAGAGAGAGAGAGAGAGAGAGAGAGAGAGAGAGAGCACAGTGTGAAAGTACAAACTAGAGCTTTGGGGATAGGCTTGCGGCTTGCTCTTTCATAAATAGTGCCTGTCATAGGATCAAATCTCACTCTCAGAGATTAAAACTCACTCCTCCCTTCCAATGGACCTAACCATTCCCCACAGGTCCTACCTTTTTAAGAACAATCACCTTTCCACATTAACACAGTAGCACGCCACCCCATCACATGGAGGGCGACGAGCCAGATAAAAGATGAACTGGTAAGGTAGAAGGCAAGCCAGAGTGATGCATTCTAGAAGCCAATGAAAGAACTGAACAAACAAAACATGTTAAGAGGGCCTGGTTAAGGACAGCAGACATGCCTCAGTGTTAAGTGTACTTACTGCTTTCACAGAGGACCTGGGTTCAGTTCCCAGCCACACATCAGGCAATTAATTCACAATTGCTTGTAACACCAATTGCAGGTGATCTGACCTCCTCTTCTGGCCTTGTCTAGCATATATGCAAGCACTAACATATGCCTATAAAATGAAAGGAGAGAGAGAATGAGCTTGGTAAAAGAGTAGTAAAGGGCAGCGGGGAGGAGGCGAAAAGAATAAAGTTGAAAGAAAAAAAAATCATCCTTGGGACAGGACTCGAAACTACTTGCGCTCTGGCAGAAATAGTTTCAGGGGTCATAGGACGGGAGAGACTTTGAAGGCCTGTACATATTCTGATTTCCCTCAAAATGTTCAGTGAGAAAAGGAATAAGAAAAGAAAACATCCTTGAAAAGAAAAAGGTTTCTTGGGGAGCTATTATTATTTTAGTAGAAACTTAGTTCGGAAACAGAAGAAAAGCAAGCCCTTGCAAACCTCACTAGTAGCAAGAATGGCTTGATTCCAAAGTCAAATCTTGCAGCCTCTTTGGGACTGACCCTTGGGCTGTGGGCAATTTGCTCCAAGTCTCACTTAGTCAGACCACTTGGGAGAAGAAAGACACTCATGGACAGCTGTGACTAAGCAAACAGAGCGGTGGAAGGAGCCAGCACCAGTCACATGGGGGAGGTGCTGCGTAGAACAAAGCATTTGTTTCATGAAAAGTATGGAGGCGGGGGGAACAGGCGATGCTGTGCCAAGAACAAATATCTGAAAAAATACATTTGTCCAGAATGACTTGTGTTATCCAGCCAATTTAAAGCTGAATATAACAAAATTGTTCTCTGATCCCACAGTCCTTAAATCCTGTCATTCACTATGATAGTTGCTGCTTGCCTGAAAGCCCAGGTTCTACCTGGAGCCTGAGGAATGGCTCATTTCATATCACTTCCACCTTCAGGTCTTCCTTGACTCACTCTCTTGCGAAGTTGTTCAGATAGCCCACAAGTTTTCTGTGGTTGTTGTTGATTCAACAGATAATGCAGGGACTTAAATACCTATTAAGTATATGTTATAGGCAGCACACACATACACACACACACACACACACACACACACACACCTTAGTTTTCCCTTCCTTCCACTGCACCCGTGGGCATTGGTTATTTACACATGATGAGAAGGATTATCCTTTCTCTTTGTAAACTGCCCACCTTTCTTGACTACCACATTTAAAGCTGACTTAAAACAAATGAATGAATGCATTTTTAAAAACTGAATTGAAATTTAAAGCAGGTTGTTACTGAAGTCTTACACATGGAAGCTATTGTGTGACAGAAGATAAAGTATAGTATATTTTTATTTTAAACACCTTATTTATAAAAGTAGTGTTCATAGAAAAAGAGTGGCTCCCTAAGAAAGGCACCAGGAAATGACTGGGAGGTAAAAGTGATTTATCAGTATCTTCATTTTCCACTATTAAAAGGTTAAGACTTTTGAAATAAATGAACTGAAGCTCTCCCTATTCAGCCAGAGGCATCCATTATATCAGGCATGATTAAGATTATTAAAGTAGGAATACAAAGAGAAAAAAGTCATTATTCAAGGAAAGATTTTATAAAAATCATCAGTGTGTAGTGAAACAAGAAAATGTGAATTAGGTTTTGTGGTCACTAAAAAGGTTCTTTATGAATTCAAAGAGCTATCAAAATATATAAATTAAACATTGAAGGGAAGAAAATATGCTTAAACGTAAGGGAGGGAAAATAACTAGATGTTTGGAAATGTCAACTTCAGCCAAGAAAAAGCAAAAGCTGTTGAAGAACAGTTCTGAGAGCATTCCAGAGAAGGGAGGCAAGAATTCAGATTGGGTGTCCTGGCTTTTCCCTTAGGAAAACACAGGAGGGAAGAAGGTGGTGTGGGTTGAAAGACTCAGTAACTCTCAGTACTGGATGATACATGCTGCTGTTCAGGACGATGACAGCGTTCTGACAAGCCAGCATGGTGATGCCACACCATGCCAATAAGGATGATGTTTAGAAACTGCCAACCTGGCCCTGTACTGAGTCAGAGAAAGAGACAAAAAGAGCCTTCTCCTGTAGTTCACATCAACACGAGGGCAGTTCTTGAGTAGAGAAAAGGCAGCTGCATCCTAAGGCAGGGAGAAAGAAGTGGTAACAGGAGATCTATAGGTTCTCATGTGACTCTAGAGGCCCAAGCAAGTAGTTGAGTTGCTACAAGGTCCAGCTGGACAATGGGTCCAGCACAGTGAGGCTAGGAATAGAGGAAACAGAAGGTGACCAGATATTTCACCAGTGGCCTGATGCTCAGCCGCCAACCCAACAAAGGCAGTGAGGCGGGCAATCACTTTGAGGATGCTAATCCCAGATGCTGGAGACTAAATTCATCCCTGGTATCTCTGTCAGATCATAGACCAACAAAGGCACAGAGAAAAACTTGTGGCCTTCTTCCTGTTTGAGGGGGTTGAAGGTGAGGGGGAGGTACAGAGTTCCTGTGAGCCCCTGCTCTGTCCCCCCAGATAGGAAAGGAAGCTGGGTAGTTTCAGTAAGAAGTCTCTAGAGTAAAAAAAAACTATTTACTCCAAATACTGTGTTCAATGCACCAGGTTCAAATTTGGACTGCCTAATAATACTCAATGAGATTTGGGGCTTGAAAGTTGAGGATGATCATGGTCACAGGGGCACAGAATGGCAACATTTCTTTCTTTTTTATTTTGCATATTTTGAATAACATACATTTTGTAATCCAAACTAACTGGAGAAGAACAAAAGTACTGGGAAATGTGGTTTTGCTCAAATCATTTTTAGGTTGCCATGGTGTTTTTCTGTCATTTCTAATCTTGCAGTGAGAAGAGTAAGTGAAGAGAAAGCCTTTTTCCTTTGCACAACACAGTAACGAGATAGAAGGCGGTGGCAGCTGGAGATTAAGCAAGGCATGATTTCGTATCATAAGATTCAAGCTGAGTTAAGACTACGCAGTGCAAAGTTTGGAAATGGTGCAAATCAAAGTACTTTTGGCACAGAAGCATGAGAAGTAAGAAGTTTATTCTCTGAAACAGAGTATGATTAAGGAGAAGCTAATTGGTCAACTTAATACAGCATCTAAGAAGTTACGTTAATTTAAAAATCACCCTAAAGCTGTTTTTATTTTTGTAGATCCAGAAAAGTATAAATTTTAGCATTGCACTTACATTATTTTGACAATTATTTCACCTTATATGAAAAAGTTCATTTCAGGAAAAAAAAACATATGTATATATTAAATTCAGTTTATGACCAGTCACTATAGAATGGGCACATACTCGTAAACTAGGCATCACCAGTAACCTAATGGTAGTTGCCAGCAAAGGAAATATAATTTCAAGGATGAGCTGCAAAGTTGTAATGGGGTAGGAAGTATTATGTAGCAGAAACCTAGTTTTATAAGTAATCTACACAGTACAACCTGGTTATTGCAAAAGTTCAAGGAATCTGGTCAAATTTGAGGGATTTTTAAAATGAGAAAAATAAATTACTACCTGGAATTATTTCTTTCTGACTGACCCATTTTGATTCATTGAAAATGAAATCGTGGAATAAGCAGTAAGGAGCATGTATTTCCTACTGCAGCATCTTTCGGTGCATTTGAGAAAGTCATTCATATTTATTGTCCTATTATCTTCCTTAAGAAAAGAAAGATGCTATTGCATAGCTCCAAAAAATGACACATAATTCCCTGGGTGTCTTCATTTTCAGTAACAAACACATTAAAATAACTTGGTAATTGTGTCCTTCTCTTAAAAAATAGTCTCTTTTCCTATCCACTTCCCCACCCATATGAAACGGAATAAATTTTATACATTAAACTTCATCGTGATAGAAATATGTTTTAGGTAAATAAATGTGAAATTCTATGAGGAGAATGTGGAACATTCAAAGAAGAAAGACAAGTGAGGGACAATCTGCAAAGCTTCCACACGTTAATGGAAGGAGGAAGGGAAAAACGCTGGATTGCACATTTTTGTCTACCAGATTTCATGGAAAACTTCTCTGTGGCTCTCTGTATTCTTACTTGTAAATACTCATACTTGCCACAGTCCACAGGAGGAGAGATCTCATTCATGGCTGCTTAAAACTTAGTTGTTGCAATCTTCCTTGATATATTCACAGAATCTCTGTCACGATCATAGGGTTCCACTGATGGCCTCCATTTCTGCGGATCCATCCTAAAGACAGAGGTGAGTAGGAGCTCAGATGGAAGAATCATCTTTCTTCTTTTAAAAAGTTAACATATGCAAATTACACATAATGGATTTCATCATGAAATTTTCATGTGTGTATATAACATGTTGATTATATGTACCCTCCCCGCTCCCCAATTCCCTCTCTTAGCCCCTTCTACTCCCCAAAATTGCCTTCTCAACTAGTCCCCCTTTTACTTTTATGTTTTTGTTTCAGAAGGTGGTCAGTGTGTGTGTGTGTGTGTGTGTGTGTGTGTGTG
This sequence comes from Psammomys obesus, assembly GCF_907164565.1. Classification (NCBI taxonomy): domain Eukaryota; kingdom Metazoa; phylum Chordata; class Mammalia; order Rodentia; family Muridae; genus Psammomys; species Psammomys obesus. The sequence continues at coordinate 16,858,735 of NW_026592548.1, forward strand.
TGTGTGTGTGTGT